>NW_025321142.1:0-25819 GCF_019176455.1 Solea senegalensis | reverse complement strand
TAGTATAGTATGTCGTTCAAAATGACAATAAAAAGTCATAGTATATTATATCGTCCAAAATGACACAAAAATTTCACAGTATAGTATGTCGTCCAAAATAACTCAAAAATGTCATAGTATAGTATGTCGCCCAAAATAACTAAAAAATGTCATAGTATAGTATACGCCCAAAAATTGGTCAAAAAGGCATAGTATAGCATGTCGTCTAAATTTTGACAAAAAAGTCATAGTTTAGTATGTCGTCCAAAATCGGTCAAAAACGTCATAGTATAGTATGTCAGTCTAAAAATCGTCAAAATGTCATCATTGTATGTCGCCCAAAAATCACTCAAAAACGCCATAGCATGTCGTCCAAAATTAGACAAAAAAGTCATAGTATAGTATGTCGTCCAAAATCACTCAAAAACGTCATAGTATAGTATGTCGTATAAATTTTGACAAAAAGTTCTCCTATAGCAAGTTGTCCAAAATCACTCAAAGAAGTCATAGTATAGTATGTCGTCCAAATTTTGATAAAAAGTCATCGTAAAGTATGTTGCCCAAAATCAGACAAAAAAGTCATAGTATAGTATGTCGGCAAAACGCTTTGTTTAAATACCTCAGGTTTTAAAGGTTCAATCCACCCAAATGTTACTCCTTTACCAGCACAAGTCCTGCACGCGACAACATCGGCAGCAAGAACAGCAGGCACGCTCGAAATTTCGCCGCGGAAATTTCTAGTTACTCTACCTCCTGTAAAATAACCATAGCTGAATAGCTGAATTTGGTGTGTCTAATAATATAAATATCCCTGAATTGTAGTATCCAATCCAATCCAATGCCAAAAAACAAAAAAAACTCTTTAAAACACCTACAGTGGAAGTGCTCACATGATAAATACAAAAACATAATAACATAAAGATAAAATTAAACATAAATAGACTAAATTGAATGAAGGGTGTAAGAGTGAATGGTGGAGAATAAAGGGGGTCGATAATGAATGAATTGATGAATTTAAACAGTGTCAAAGGCCACGGAGAAGAGATGGGTTTTAGGAAGAAATTTAAAAGCAGACAAGTCTAATGTGCAGAGGCAGATGAAGCCATGACAGTGAAAGCTCAGTCCCCTCTGAGCTTGCATTTAGTTTTTTGGCACATCAAGAGCAGCTGATCAGCTGACCTGAGAGAGCGGGACAAATAAAAGTCATAATGGTGCTACTTCAAGAGCTCAATATTTTCCCAGGTGGTTCTTGGCATAAAAAGTTTGAGAACCACTGGTGTAGAGAATGGGAGCGATATGGACTCTGTATTGTTGGCTCATCTTTGTATCTCACACGTTGCATTGAGCAGCACATAAAGGTAACATTTCAAATCAGCATCAGTAATGATTATGCATCACTGTACTGAGCTGAAATGTGTGAGCGGACACTAAAAATCAATATGACCCTCAGATTCTTCCCCTCCGAAGCAGAGAGGGGATCTATTATGGAGAATCATGATTAATGTCAACGGTGGGACAGATGTCAGGTTGAGCAAGGGGATGGAGGCACGAGCCAATAATGATAAATGCTCCCGTCCACATAACCCACTGAAGCTCCATCCCTCCACCATGTGTTTCTCTCCTCAGCATCTGTCCCACCACACTGTTGTCTTATCATCTTATGGTGCTACTTTTTCTTATTATACCTGCAGTTAATGTATATATATATATATATATATATATATATATATATATATATATATATATATATATATATATATATATATATATACATATATATATATATATATACATTCTCACCAAATAGTTCTCTTCCTCTTCGTTCGTGTAGTGCCCATCTGTTGTTGTCTATCCCATGTGATCTGTCTATGTGGAGATCAGAGCTACTGCTCATGATGGATTCCAATGATCCAGCGCTTTAGGGAAGAAGGAGCAGCGCAGTCACCTTTAAGCTGTGGCACAGCAATCTGTCTCTGTCAGACACACAAACCCCCATACATACATGCAACATGGGCCAGGAGGACGAGGAAGAGACAAAATGGTGTCCGGGATTGAGATCTTAGAAAAGAAAGTCATTAATCTCCACACCCAACAACAAGTCTAATTGCCATAGAGAAACTAAACAAGATTAGCAAATGTAATTTGATTTGAAGGGTATAAAATAATAATAACAGTAATAAAAAAAAAAAACTATCACAATGGAAAATTTCAAATCAGTCAATGTCAATAATTAGAACGTTACCGCACACATTCAGCAGGTGTCTGTTGTGGCTGTGTGGCTTTCATCCTTCTTCACTGTGTGGTGTGTTAAACTGACACAGACAGATAGCAGTCAGGTGTCATTAGTTCTGGCTTAGTAAGCAGTTCATTGGCTGACAGAGGAAAAGAGAGAAATGCAAAGGCAGCAGTGGAGCGGTTTTGAGTTTGGCAAAAGGGCAATAACATACTGTCACCCTACTTACAGCATTCACTGAACAGTAGCTATGCTAATTTAAAGTATGTTTAAAAATCTATGCAACCTTTACTGTGCTATTTTATTTCAAATCTAGCTATATGAAATGGGACACCCTTACAAGGACGTGACAAGGAAATTCAAAATACCATTGTATACTATTGGACCATTTTATGGTGTACACAAGAGGCTGCATGCAAGTTTTGTTGAAATTTTTTGTTAGATGCACAATATAATAATAACCAATGTTAGCTTTACAGCAGTAACATTGTTTCCTTGGATTTAGTTAATCTTGAAAATTATTCACGACCCCTACACTCTGCCCTTCTTGCATTACAAGAATCTGGACACACTACACCAGGGGTGTCAAACATACGGCCCGGGGGCCAGAACCGGCCCGCCAGAGGGTCCAATCCGGCCCACAGGATGAATTTGTCAAAATTTCACACTATGATTACAATCTAAACGTAAGGTCAAATGCAATATTTTTCAATTCCAGATACCTGTGACTAAATGTTTATGCCTTTATAGATGATGCGTAAATAGTAAATTTAGGCATGATATTGTTGAAATTTCGCTTATATTTCTCAAGAAATTTCATGTTTTGTAAAAATAGCCCTCATTAAATGTAAAACAAAGTAGAAAAAACAAAGGAGTTTTTCTTGGTCATAGGTTATTATGCTATTATTTTACTATTTTTACTGGTCCGGCCCACTTAAGATCAAACTGTGCTGTATGTGGCCCCTGAACAAAAATGAGTTTGACACCCCTGCACTACACATACAGGTATACATGCAAAATTGGACCTTAGAAGTCAGAACTGGGAGTGAGTGATTCGGAGACCAAAAAGTATTTCAGGATAGGCATTCTTAACCATAGCAGTCGATAACAACAGTATATGTTGGATTTTGTGCACACAAACATCCCAAGCAACATGTATACGGTTAAAACTTAACAGTACTACGTAAGCGACTGATTCACTTTTAAATAAATACAATAGAAGGCTCATTAATGATAAAAGTAGCAGTGTTTCACTGGAGTGACTTTGTCACCAACACTGAAGTCCTTAAGCAGGAAGGGGTAATCAGCATCAAGGCCATGATCCTAAAAACGCAGCTACGATGGGCAAGGCAAATAATCAAGGCTCAAGAATGGAAGACCATCGCCTACCCAAGACTGAGTTGTATGGAGAACTGACCTCCAGGCGCTGAGACACGGGGGCCCCAAAGAAGCGACAAGGACAACCTGAAAAAGACCCTAATCACCTGCCAGATAGACCACCGTCAATGGTCTGTCTTGGACACCGACTGTGATGTTTGGAGACACACGGTCCACCAGGCTGTCTCCTTCTTTGAAGCAAATAGATGGGACAGCCGATGTCCTGAACCACCTGTGGGAAATGCGGAAAGACGTGTTGTTTTTCGTAGGAGTCATCTTGGAATCCTAGCCCAATCAACGTGAGTTCAGGAGGTGTTCCCATGTAAGGAACACCCAATGTCCTTGGAAATTCTGAGCTCCAACAAGAAATGGAACACACCATAAGCGGTATAGGGGCAAGGGGTGAAATGGGATTGAGCCTTAATATCCCTTGGTGCCTTCTCTTCAGCTCATGCTTAAAAAATGCGGGGGTCCCCCAAGGCTCTCTTGTGGGATGTTGTCACAGAGAAATATCAGGACAGAAGCCAAAAGAAGGAATAGCCTTTCATCCACGTCGATGGTATGAAAACATGATCTTATGATACCTGCCTTCCAGAGAAACTGGTTTTACTGCATAGATTGCATCAACTCGTGGACGTGGACACAATAAAAGATGAATGCACACCTTTAGTGCGATAGATCACTGCAAAGGACCCATTTGTTGACTGACATGTTTTAATTATCTTATTAATTAACATTGTTAGTGTCTGATAGCCTATGCTTTGTATTTGTATTAGTTTGATTAGCAGCCACATACTGTACAAGTGAAATTTGCATTGATTTGGGCAGTTTGACCCATCATTTTTACACCTTAGTTTTCTAAATGTAAAATGTTCATTCATATTCAAAGATACTCCAGCTGCATGTGAAGGTGCATGAGTAAATATGACAGCCTAACTCCATATTTGCCATGTGGCACGCAGATATATCCTCCCTGCTCTTAAGCTTCTGTCAACAGGATTGTCTGCTGCTAATTTACATAATGGGGATGGAGCGATGATATCCTGGTGCAAATGCACATTGTGTTAGAAATATTAAATTAGCTACCGTCTCTCTATTTAGCTTTGTAGATTACTTACACTGTGCATGTATGTATTTTTAGTATAACCACTCAAAAATGTTTCCTAACCAAAATGTTAAATCAGTATGACACTGAATATCAATGGATTTATAAACAAACTCAGTTCATGTTTCTATTTCTAAGAAGAATAGTGACTACTTTGAAATAAAAACACACATTTATAAGCTTCCCTTAATCATTTCATACCAGCCAAATAATCAAAGTTATCCATCCTATGAGTTGTAAAGATTTAAAATGTACCGGTGAGGGCTGAACAATGGCAGTGGAACTGGTGCACAAACAGCTGACAAAATGTCTTTTGTGAGCATGAACATGATCTAAATACTAATCAAACATCATTTACAGCTGCTTTATTTGAAGGCTCCTGCGAGACTGTCCCGTCTTGCTTTTTCACCATGGTAACCAGGGGTTCATTTCAGAGGTGTCATGCTGCATTACTGTCTCACCGGCTCATCCAGTGACCCCCGCACGCCCCGTCTGCCTCGCTTGCTTTTGTCCCCCGTCCTCCCACCCCTCCCTGCCTCAGCCTGAAATCTGCAAGGAGGAAAACATCTCTTATCTTGCTCTTCCTCGGATAATACATCAGCGCGATCTCTCTGCCATTCACGCATACACGTATATAAACACACACAGTGTGCGCACACACACACACACACTGACTGAATGCAGAGTATGAACACAGTGATGTTGCTTAAGTAACAAAGTGTGTATCTGAGTCACACAAATACACCTTAAAGTACCACTGCGTAACATTTAGGAACATTTATTGGCAAAATAGGTGTATAATCACTATAAAATGACAAAATAGTTTGTTTTTTGCAGCTTTGGACTAATCCTTTGAAATGTATGTTAGACAAATCCATATTACATAGAACAGCCTGAACAGACAAACCAGCTTTGTGAACATGTTTTGCATTTTGAAGTATAAGCAAACAATGACGCATGGCTCCACCCACATATGCATAAACCAGAAGACGAGAAGGAAGAGGAAATGGAATGGAAGAGTGGAGAGCTGAGAAAGAGTTTTTACATCTTTCTGGTATCTGAAGGCCACTGAAGTTCCCTGACATGCTTGATAAATGGAGGGATGAGCTGAGGAGTCCTCAGTTTGTTGCAATCTGAAGTTTCACCATTAGATGTCACTAATTGTTACATCTGGCCCTTTAAGAGCAAATTTGAGAGTATTCTTTTAAAGGTAATTGTTAATACTTTTGTTCTAATAAAGCTGCGGTTCAGTGTGAATCATTTTGGTGTATAAAACACGGGTCTGGTCAATGACTGCATTTACAACATCTACACAGATTGTACTCAGACAGTTCAAATCAAAGCCAAGATTAAGATCTGAATCGAGACCAAACTGCACACTTGTGCAGATCTACAGTATATGAGGCACGAGTTATGATCAAAACCTTCTTTTTCAAAGCATTGGTGACACAGGTATTACAAAGAACAGGTTGAAAACATGCATATCTGGCAGGGTTAACAGTTTTTGTTGTCATTTTTGCTTTTTTTAAATCCTTAATATGGATCTAAGACATGGCCAGAATTTAATTAATTCCAAGATCCATCCTTTACTTTTTAAAGATGTGCTGCTCAAACACAACAGTCAGACAGAGCCACATACATAAGCGCCTAATTTAAGAAGTGAATAGTGTCTAGCTCAAGGACACTTTATTATTGTGTTATTGAAGGATCTATCCTATTTCCTTCCTGTCAAACTCATTTATACCTGAAAGTTAAATCTTCTTATGTTGATTCTCTTTAGCTTCTCAAACAACCTCCCTTTTCAACTCCACCACCATTCAGCACCTTTTGGCATCCATTCATCCTCTCACTCCTCCTTACACTCAGTTTTATCTGAACCTCTTTTTTTAATTTCTCCTCCATGTTGTGGTTAACCACTCAAAACAAACACAGAAAACATACATTACAGGGACATGTGCACCACAAATCCAAGCTCCAGCTTTATTTTATGTTCAGATTCCATCTATTCATCATCCTAAACATTTAATTTCATCACTGAAAAGCAAAAAAGTGTTGATGTGCATTAATAAGATTCATTTTGGCAAGTATTTCCCATGAGTGGCAGAAGCAGAATGCTACGACTGGGAGAATTAGAATCAAGAATTTCAAGAATAAAGTTGTAATGTCATGTGAAAAAAGTTAGAAAGATTCATGAAGTGGTGCAACTTGTCAAGTTTTGGTTTGGGCATCCCAAATAAGGAAATACATAGCATACATATTAGCATCAGTATCAAAACAGTCTCTTTGGAAGAAAAAAAAAAATCACAGACTTGCAGGAAATCCTCTCTTTTGTGGAGGGGGAAAATGCTGAGGCGAATAAAAGTTGTAATATTATGACCTTTTTTCTCGTAATGTATTCTCAAAAAATTGTTTTCCCTAATACCATAATACTCCATCTTAAAGTAAATATACACAACACAATATATGCAAAAATTGTATTGTACTGTCACTTCACAATGTCGTTTCTCCTTCTCTTACAATGATCAATCATCAAAAATCATACATACGTTTAAGAAAAGTATTTGTCTTTCTCTGTCCAACGTGAAAAGCAGCTCAAACCCGGAACTTGTATGCTATGGAGTGAGATTTGGCATCTTGCTCATGGAACATTAAACTGAAGTATTTTCATATATGAAAACTTGGCAATGGACAAATAAAGACAGATGAATGTGGATTTGTTTTCTTTAATTTGTAATATTAAAGATCAATCATTACTCAGTCTAACATCAGGCCAGTTAAAGATACAATATGTGACATGTCAGCATTCAAGTGACAAGGCTATTATTATAATAATATTACTATCATATTGTTGTTGTTTTTTTAATAGTGTCAAGACAACTATTCCTATTGCTATTCTATGCTGCTTCACTACAAAATCAAACCAACTTATTGTCTTGAATGAGAAATCGAAATCCAGGTTTGTATTATGGTGATTTGATTTGCTGGATTATTCCTCTTTGTGAGTAACGGTTGTATTTATTTGTTTACTTCGTAGTTCATTAATTTGGAGAAAATGTATCATTTAAATTTCAGAACTACATTTAAAACATTTTTTTTTTGCAGTATAAAATGTATTCACGGTGATGGTGCACAGTCAAACCTCCAATAAAATGGAGTGTGGTGGCCCACATATAGTGCAGGTCTATAGGTGAACAAAGGTTAGGTGTGTGAGGGTCACGACCTTAAAGGGGCAACCAACCCTGACAGCAACATGCATTTCTGCAGCACCTGCTGCTGCCTCAAAGGTGACAAGGCTTTAACCTGTCCACGTTCCATTACTGAGTTGACATTTCTCCTGCTGTATTGTCTCAAAGGCACGTTACCCACATTAATAGAGTCATGCTTTAGGGAAAGAAAGGTTTCAGCTGAGACACGCAAGTGAAATATAGAAGAAGCCTCATAAATCTGATTAAACTGCATTTATAACAGTAATTGTTTACCTTTTTTTTAATGAGAATTGTGTTTTCTGGTCATATTGGTGCATGTAATACATACTATTCATGTTTGTGCATTTAATTAAATGTTTAAATATACGGTTCAGGTGTTTGCTGATCACAGTTAGACATCTCATTTGGTGATTTTGGGTCTCTGAGGGGCCACGCGGTTGGTGTAGTGGTCAGCGCTCTTGCCTTTGCAGCAAGAAGCCCCGGTTGGAACAAGGGCCTTTCTGCATGGAGTTTGCATGTTCTCCCCGTGTGTGCGTAGGTTTTCTCTAGCTTCCTCCCACAGTCCAAAAACATGCAATATGGGGATTAGGTAAATTGGACACTCTAAATTGACCATAGGTGAGAGTGAATGGTTGTTTGTCTCTATGTGTGTGTGGCCCTGTGATGGACTGGTGAACTGTTGTTCGCCTGTGAGGCCGCTGGAACCATATCATGGAAATTCACTCCTTACAGCTGTAAAAAAAGAGAAGCGTAGTGACAAGTATATAACATGAATACAATAAGCAAATTGAATAAAAGTATATAGGTTTGTCTTAAATCTGAATCTACTCTATTACAGTGCAGCTTTAGAATAAAGCAAAGGGAAATGTTGTGATGTCTATACATGTTTAAATTCATTCATATTGCCTTGCAAAAATGCTGGACTTGTGTTGACCAGACATTGAAATGTTGTGAGATAATGTATTTTTATAAGAGAACAGCAAAAAAATCCTACTGATATTGTTTATGGAGGTTGTTTTCCCAGGCAACACTTTATATTCTTAGTGAAATTCATCCACAATAACCGTGTGGATAAATACAAATGACACAAAATCTGACACATATTCTACTTAAGTATGAAAATCTGAAAAGAGAGTCACTTAAATCACTTTTCTCCCTCATTCTGATACTCAGTTTGGGCTTTAATTTTATTATGTTACTATTTTACTGTTTTCTGTTGTGTTGATTTTATGTTTTACAACTTTTACTTAGCTGTGCCTTTAACTCTGTATAGCACTTTGGTCAAACTTTGTGGTTTTTTTAAATGTGCTGTATATAAAGTTGACTTGACTTCAGCTGCTCATCTTCACCATGTCTTTACGTTCTTAAGTTCTTAACTCTATTTTTACAGCACATGTCATACAAAGGGGCCACTCAATGTGCTTTGCATAAAAATCAAAAGAACAGTTAAAAAATTGGAAACATTAAAACACAACATCAGTGGTAGAGCGAGTTGTCTTTCAACTTGAAGGTTGTGGGTTTGATTCCTGGCCCTGCTAGTCTATTTTCATAATGGGCATGAAAGACGAGTGGTTTCTAGAAAAGCGCTAGATAAATACGGACCATTTAATGGTTTGAATGAACCTGTTGAATGTTAACCTTAACGTTTTGTTTATATTTAAAGGTTACACAATAAAGCTTTAATGAAAACGTTTTTAACTTGTTTACTCCTGCTTTAAATGTGTATGTTGTGTGTGTGTGTGTGTGTGTGTGTTCCACATCGTGACCCGTTGTGGGGACCTAAATCTGTTTTATATGGGGACGAAATCAAGTCCAATAACATAAATTAACAAAGATTTTAAGGTGGTTACATGTTGTTATGAAGAGTTGAGGTTAAGGTAGTAATTATGGTTAAGGTTAGAGTCTCCAGGAACTGAATGGAAGTCTATGTAATGTCCTCTGAAGTAATTGGAACCAGAATGTGTGTGTGTGTGTGATACACCTCATGTGCACATGCTGGGAGTCGGTGCCTGTGCTCTGTCCTCCATATTTAAAGCCATGGAGGAGGTTGAGAGCTCAGACTGGGTAACACCCATAAAGAGCAGGGGGCCTTTATTCATTCTCTTGATCCCTCATTCTTTTCCCATTTGCTTTCCCTCCTCCTCCTGCCATGACAGCATGATTAACCAGCAGACGCACAAAGGAGGCACATGTCCCCATAAAGACACAGCCCGCACCCTCAGACCTGTACATCCTAATAAGGATTAAGAAAGAAGTTAACAAAGAATGGAGAAGTCTTTCAGGATCTGCTGCTGCTGCTGTGTGTCACTTTTCATCCGGGGTTATTTAGAGCCTTGTGTTTGAACATAAGGTATAATCCTCTTAAATATCAAAGGTGGACAAGTCATATTCATTTAGACATTGCTTCCCTGGCCTCAAGGGCACATTATGCACTCGACACAGAGCCCCAACCTCACCATCTGCTTTCTTTTCTCACCTGCCTCTAACAGCCACCACTCCACATTATAACTCCACTCTTTCCCTCAATGTTTTATTAGTTTATTTCATTGTAGGTGTTTCTTTAAATGCCAATATATATATATACAATATATATATATATATATATTTCCATTTTACTAGTTTGTACAATTAATAAAAAAACAGTGAAATGTTTATTTATTTTGTCTTTTCAAAGAAACTTGGTAAAACCTTTTGTCAAAATAAAAAAAAAGGTGAATATTCTTCAGATTTGAATGTGCATGCAACAGCAAGTTCTGTATTGGTATTGCTTACTGTATTTATAAATCTGTTTGTAATATATTAAAATATTAAAAGAAAAAAATTAATATATATCAACAATATTATCTCATAAAATTCATGTTTTTGCAGATGTATTATATCATTATTTTTTTATTACTGCATTCCTTTATTACTGAAGAGCAGAGTGGGTATTCACTTCACATTTTATTGTATTTTTTCGAACATATTCCTATATTTAATGATCTATTTTTTATATTAGACAGAGATATGTTCTCAAATTCAAATCAATAGTATATTTATATATTTGTGTGTAATTCCCTCACCCTTCTTATTTATCTAAATAAAACTGAATTGAAGATAAGAGTGATAAAATATGGATGTTTTGCTAGTAATTTCAAACTATTTCATACACTTTCATATAATTACTATTTTCATTGCTAAATCAAAACAGAATTTTATTTTATTTTATTTTTTTCAAATATGCAGGACATTGGAAACATATGTACAATCGGGTCCAACATCAGGGAAAGTCCCAGGCTCATCAGCTTCTCTGTCCTCTTCTTATCACCGGTGTTACATCTGTCCACTCGAGCAACTGACTTCATTTCCACTTGAATCTTATCAACCGTCTGCTGCCCTCTGAAGGAAACAGCACATACACTCTGACATGAATTAGCCCCACACAGACTTCTTTACCCAGGGGGATTTTTGTACAAAGGAGTCCCCTGCTTTCTCTCTCTCTCTCTCTCTCACACTCTCTTACTCTCTCACTCTCCTTTAACACGACAGTTTGGGTTTTTTTTTTTTCCTCTCCCTCATGCTCGTCCTTGTCACTCACCTGTCTGTGAGACATCAGGCTTCTCCCTTGTTTGACAGACAGGTGCTGGCAATGTCTGATGGAGCAATTTGCCACAAATGTACAAAACATGAATGATGTTTGGGTTTTTTTCTCCCGAAACTCATCACGGATACTGACGGATGGTCAGATGTCATTTTACTTGTTTTCTCTGCAGCTCGATTTATTCTCCATGTGACGTCAGCGCATCCCTCCTCTTACGAAAACAACCTCTGTATTCAAATATGTGTCATTAATCATAGACCGGTTGCCAAGAATATGTTGAGAAGACAATCAAATGCATGTAAAATGCTTTTAAATGGATAGTTTAGTTTTTCTAATGACATTTAGTCGGTGCTGACTATTGTGTGTGTGCCAGGAAACATTCTAATGATGTTGTTTTTCGTGTGTCCCCACTCTTTGACATGTTGTGAGAGGGAGTCAGCATTTACAGCGTCAGTGCCTCATACAGCACTATACTATATTATATACTATACTATATAGCACTAACACTACAGCGTTTAATGTAAAAATGTGAGTACATGTGGGCGAGTTAGTTGCTTCACATTTGAAGTAACGGTCTTTCTTGTACAACGTTCTGCTACTGGTTTGACCAAAGTGTGCTGCAATGCCATGCTTATGCAAAACATGTGTTTAATTTTACTGGGAAGTGATAAGAGGTCATTATCTGTCAGCTTTTGCCTCGGCTACTGTTTGCGAGATAAAGAGTCTGTCCCCAGGTAGAAAAATCCCATTCTCTCGTCAAATCTGTGGTTCCACATATGAGTCATATCTGATTCTGGAACAGTAGTAGCTCCAAATCTCCGAGATGCTGGCACGTCCGTCTGATGGAATCAAGGCCCAGAGAGCCCCCTGCCTGATCCAAATCCCTGTGTGATATGATGCATTGCTTGTCAATGTGCCTGCATCACCCAGGGAAGTTTGACTGTGGCTTACACATCAATAGAATCACATCAGTGGTATTGTTGAGTGCATTTCAGCCAAGCTGGATTTGCATGAGGATTCATTTCTGAAGCTTTGTTCACACAACGTTAATGCTTTAGAGGATCACAATATGCCAATCACGGATTATCTGGGGTTGCAGAAAGACACATTGGATGAATAAGAGTATTTTCATTTTTTGGGGTGCAGGCAGGCAGAGGTGGTAATAAATCACAGGACAATAGACTCAGTGAAATAAAGCAGCCTAATCCTCTGCATGAGAAATAGAATTAAGAATTATTCTGGGTGGAATGATCGGAATTTAAATGGCAATAATATATTATACAAACTCCACTTCCACTTGTTGTTTATTTTAATACTTATCTTCATCTCTTGCCTATTTTTCTTAAAAAAATAATGTGCAGTAATTAATGTGGGGCAGCCCATGGCCAAGTGGAAGGGAAATGGGCTTGAAACCAGAGAGTTGCCAGTTTCAGCAATCCCCATAATTGGACACTATAAATTAACCCCATCCACAAGAGGTGGGGGCACGTCCAGTGTATTCCAGATGGCTGATTCACACATAGGTGTCGCTTTAACACAGTGGACTGGTCTGATACTTGAGGCTCGAGGTGGCTATCAGAGCTGACCTGTGTCTGTGGCCGTAACGGCTCACTATGTGGCAAGAGTTGCTCATGTTGTTAAAGTCATGATGATGTTTCAATAAAACACATAAATGTGATATGATTCGCTCGGCGAGTTGAGCACCACTTTTCCACCGATTTACTGACCTCATAATTCAAATTCAGTATTCAATATTCTGCACATTTGTCGTATATCTTTACAGCGGGATCATAAATATTTATCATAGAAATGTATTTAGAGGACACAGCAGGGGTCAGGTCACCACAGATTACTTCAGAGACGGTAAAGTTAAGGCAGCCATGAAGCGGTGATTTGCTTCCTCACTGTGTGAATGAACCCAGGTACTGGGAGATGCGGAGCATAAGGAAGAAATCAATACACAACACAACACAACACTCAGGATCCAACACAAACACCTCAAGCAGGAACCATCTCCCCCCCCAAATCTTCTGTGACCATGAAATGACCATAGTGTGCTATTGTTCTCTCATCTCCAATGAGAGGATCAGGGCCACACAAAATTGATTGTGTCTCCACAATGTGGAGATAGACATTGATTTTTCCCTCTTCTTATAAAAAAAACACACCGAAAAACAGGAAAGCTTTGTTCAACTGACAAATACGTCTTCCTTTTCTCCCATGCCCAGGATACCCAAAAGCATTCTGGGTAAGCCGGATGCAGTGATGTGTTTGATGATCTGCCTCATGCATGAACAGGAATGAAAGAAAAGACAGTCTCTAGTTCTACTAGCTGAAAAATGTGGATGAAACCCGATCTCATTCCTGTGACATTCAGAGACATGGTTTATCTTCAGAGACTCCTCTCAGGCCAGGTCCAGGTTCCCTGTAAATACAGCATGAGTACATATGTAAGTTGCACTGTAAAGTTTCACTAAAAACAGAAGAATTGTACACATTAGATATATATATAAGCCAGGGAAAGAAAGGTATATGTCTGTTTGTTTACATGCACAAGGGAGAGCTGGGAATCATGATTTTCCTACAGTAGCATATTCGCTGTCAAACAAATATTGTTTCAGGTCCCCTAAAAACGGCATCTCCGTGTGGACGGACCCTTACTCTCCTGAGGCTTGATGCTGATCTCTGATCTCTGACAACTCCTGATGAAGGAGTGTGGAGTCAGGATTTCTTTGATCTCTCACTATCTCTGTACAGAGGAGTTAACAGGTGAGCATTAGCACGGCTGCGGGGAAGAGCCGATCACAGGCCCTGTGATGCTATCTGAGGTCAGAGGTGAAGAATCAGTGACTCTCGCTCCTTCTACTGCTTTCGTTCCCTCTCTCTGTCATTCTTTTTTAATGATCGCTCATCAGTTGCCGGGAGCTGAGAGGTTACAGCTGATCAATTGCCTGTAAATAGCTTTTATTGACAAGGCAAATGTCAAATCTGCACCAGTGAAGCTGTTTGGACACATGAAACAGGTGCACGGTCAGATTTATTCAGCTGGTGTGATATGAGATCCTGTTTGTTCTTGCATCACCGACGTTCACAAAATGAATTTGAACTTTTGTCGTTGTTGTTGCCTTTTCATGAAGACGAAACTTTTTTGTGTTTTCAGACAAACTGAACTACAGGAGCAGATGCAGTGGAACAGTGCCCACTCTCTCTAGGAACTGACCTGTGAATGGTCGAGGTCTCCTGTGATGCTACAGATTTAGATATGATGCTCTAAGAAAAAAAAAAAAGTGTGGTCCCTGGACCACTGGTGGTCCGTGAGTGACCCATTGTGGTCCGTGAGGTGAAAATGTCAGTGTTTTAATTCCAGCGCAGTCTCAAACTGCCTGGTACGTATGTGTTTTCAATATCAAATCAAGTAGTTCATTTTTGTTTTGGGGCTACTTTGAGTTAGGTGGTTAAGTGGTCCTTGGTCTGATAAAGTATGAGAAACACTGCTCTAAACAGAACCCCGAGAAGATGCAAAAGTGTCCTCTCTTAGATTGCGTCATTATAGTGAAACGTTATTGTACAGTTACCCTTAAAACAATAGCAAAAAATATTATTTGCTGTACTTAAATGAACCATTTTAAGAAAAAAATACTACTGTGTGGCTGTAAAGCCTCAGGACCTGCTGGAGGAAGATGGAGGATTAGCACATTAGCATGGTAGGAGCTGAATGAAGACTTCAGGCTCTGCTGACTGTTATAGTGACTGCTGCACACTGATGTCAGCACAGCTGCTTTTGTGTGAAATAGAAAGAGGATTTTATATCAAACACTCCCACTCAGCCTTTTCTTTCAATATGCTAATGAAACTATACATTTATTGCACAAGATCCACAAAGGTCTGGCTTATGCAACTGTATTTTAAGTGGGAGCATCCACGTTAAACGTCTCATAAATATCTCAAATGTCTCATAAAGCTCCCCCTGGACAGTACAAGGTTTCATAGTGCTGTCCACTGTCTCATTTCAGAGTTGTGAGAATTAAAAGAGAGCTCTGTTAGTTGTCCACCTCTCTCCCCTCTGGGCTTTTATGCAGCTACAAATGAGAATTCACAAAATGGCTTTAAGTCTTTAAAGAAGACTCCTCTTTCTCCCCGGGGATATTGACCCTGTCGGTTCGTTCCGGTTGGTTGTGCACTGCAGAGATGTTGGGACTGTCAAAGGAAATATATACGGTCCTTGTCGGGAACCCAGGTGTGCTGAGGCAAACTGTTAAATTTGGTCATTACTCTTGTAATAGTGTTTTATGGTTTGTTCACAAGGGTCATGTGTGCAACTGCTGCAGCAGGTCTCTTGTTGAAGGGTCTGTAGACAAAGACGTATATAGGCTTCAGTTGTCAGCAGCTTCCTATACTCTATATGTCCGCGAATAAGACTATACTGGTAAAAGGCAGGCGTAGACATCACAGAACTAAGACCTCGGAGTGTTGAAAGTATTTAAGAAAATGTGTTTTCATAATGCAAAATAACTGAATATATATTGAAAATATAGTGGGGGTTTTTATATCATTTTAAATAATGTGGAAATCCTTGTTTGTTTTTTTAAGGAATTTAAAAGCAGATTGGTGTTATTATCCGGACTGATGTTGCTTAAAAACCAATGTATTGAAATGTTTTGTTTAATGTAATAAAAGCTGACACATTTTGTGCTGAGGTTTCATGAGGATGATTTTTTTTGCCTTTGTGGTCCTTTTTTTGTGTACGCGTGAGCAACATCAGCATGCGTGTGTTTATGTTTGTGCTGACTGCATGCCTGGAGGCGTGGCCAGAGGGAGGACACCACACTTTCCATGGAACTTTGATGTAGACAAATGGCTTACAGATGGTCCACTCAATATATTCAAATAAGATATAGAAAACAGGGGAGGAGCTATCAATACAGGGACGGTTCCAGTCCCAAGCAGAATGGATTGATCCGTCCGCCAAACAGACATGATTTACTGTAAGTGTCACGCACAAATGTGAGGAAATGATTTGGTCAACGTCGTATTTAAATGTTCTGTTATGCATCATTTTGGAAAGAAATATCAATCTGCCTGGCCCTGTTTGATAATTGTAAGAATGCAGATTATAGTGTTGCATGATGTTGATTGTTTTATAGCTTATATCACTTAATCGATCAGTTCAGCTTTTTCTTATTTTAATTTTCATACACACAACACAACGTGCTTCTCATAGAAAACAGAAATGACCCCTTGTGCTGGAATGACGCGATTGTTTGAAGTATACTTCATGTTCAAGTGAACAATGCAAAAGGACAATAAAAACATAATGATAAAAAAGAAAAAGAAACTGTGAAAGAACAGATGATAATGGGAGGATACAGGTAAGAAAATAGCCTTTGGTGGTCATATTACAACTCTGTAAGATCCAGCTGTCTGGAGAGTTTATGACTGAGGAGATAATCGTCTTCATTCAACCATCTCAGTCTGCACACGATGTCCTGGAGCCAAAAACATTCCATACCATCATGTTCCACGGCTATAAATTGTATTTACCCACATTTCACCTTTAACACTGGGCCAGGAAAGACGCCCAAATGTGATTATGCTCATGGAGGATTAATCCGTGGATGAGCACATGAGGTAATGTATGGTAATTATCCAACAGGATATTCTTACACAGTGATTAGCATATCTGCGAGGCCAGACAGGGACGGGGAGGGCAGTCTGAGAGGAAAGAAAGGACACAGCTGCTGATAAGGAGCCCAGTTTGTTTTCTTCTTCTTTTTTTATGATGATGAAAAATGTGGATAGTCTGGCTACAGGCATGTACTCACTCACTCTCTCTCGCTGTCCCTCTATATCTCACATGGACACACACACACACACACACAGCCTCAAGACTGACCTGCTCTGAGAAAAGACAATGTGGTCGTTCAGGTTGAGGGACTTGTTGAAGCCTCAGATGCATGTGAGCGTGCTTGTATGCATCCACACACACACACACGTTCGACATTCATGACATGAGGGGACATTGCATTGACTTACATTCATTTCCTGGAGACTTACTCTAACCATAACCACAATTACTACTGGCCTAATCCTAATCCTAACCCTAACCCTAACCGTAATCTCAATCTCAGCCTAACCTTAAAACATACCTTCACCTTAAAATGTAGTAATTTACGTTATGGGGACTTGCTTTTTGTCCCCACAAGGAAGACAAGTCCCCATAATGTGACTGTGTAAACAGGTTTAGGTCCCCACAACATTAGTAATACCTGGACACACATACACACACACAAACACACACAAAATCACAGAAACAATCCCAATCCCAATAATGTAATAATCCCTGAGAGGAAATTGGCGGTGTAATATAATATGTAGAAACATGGCGAGAAATATGTCAAACAACGTATGAATCAAACAACACGGAAACTGTGGATTTGAGTGGAAAACAAAAAACATCTTATGTATAAATAAGAAAATATTAAAAGTTAAAAGCAGCATTAAGATATACAGACACAGATACATAGGATAATCTTGTAAAAGAACAAATAAAATGCATAATCTCTATTAAACCAGTAGATGTATATTTTTTTTAATTAACATAACTCTTTCTTTTCTTTTCCTAAATTTTAAAGCTGTAGTATAGGCAGGATCATAAGAACAGTGCAGATGATTCAAATACTCCCTCCTGAGTGCCTTTCATCATCAGCACAGACAAATACGCTTCTTTTGTAAGAGACATGTGAGCCGAGACAATCTCTGCATCTGTCAAAGTGCTGATGTGGACATGGTGTCCTTGTAAACTCTCTTTTAGGGTCTTGTCGCCCTTGCTCGCTCCTGCGCTGCTGTATACACACACGCGCTCCCTCAGTCAGCGAACAAATGACGTCACAGTGATTCTGTTCAAGAAAAGCAAACAGAGGCAGAATGACGACAACAACAACAAAAATCACCAAAAGTCACACGCTGCAGCTTTAAAGCAAATAGAACGTGAATATGTAAGATTCGGTGGCATAGTCGGCGCGTAGACGTCTCCGTGTTGCGATGACTCACTGAAGTAACAAACGTTGGCCATCAATACAAACATGTTTAAAGCTGCATTATCTTTCTTTATTTGTATTTATTTACATATTTATTTGGGCCACGCCCCCCCTCATATTCCCACCGTGACCAGGGACCACTGTATCAATTCTACGTTCGGCATTCAGGTGTAATCAGCCATGTCAGGACACCAGCTTGCCAAGAAGCCGCACTCTTTGTGAGACACCCCATCTGTTTAGCGCTTTGGGATGTGCCCGGTCCCTCAGAGGTGCCGGAGTGAAAAGGGAGCGAGCATGTGAAGACCCAGCTGAAAGCACATGGGTGGGCGTCAGCATCAGGACACAGGCTGTCTGAGTCCACTTGTGCCGTCCACTCTTATTCTAATGCAGCATCTCTACGTCTCCCCCCGGCCTGCATACGACTCAGAGATCAGAGACTGACAGATGCGCCGTGGACATGTGATGCGTGCATCCCTCCTTTCATGCACGCAGTCTGTGGTTGTGCCCCCTCCTCCCCCCTGTTAAGCTGTTTGGCTAATATTATCCTATTGACTCGCCAGTGTACACATTAACCAGCCACGGTGACCTCTTAGAGGGATGTACAAATCAGGTGCTTCGCCATCATGATTGTCTGTATCCAGAGGAAAGCCTGGGCTGAGTGGTCACAGGTGATAAGCTGCTAGATTAGAGTCAAACCATTTCAGGTCGTGTCATGACCCAACAGACTGATTATAAATACGCACAACTTTTAGGTTTGACTGCCTCATTGGCTTGTTTTTTGTTTTGTTTTTTTACGTACGCTCAAAGAAATCTATTATATATATATATATATATATATATGATGACAAACCTTCGTGACCCACTTCACGATATGAATCTGTAAGATTCAGTTCTTCAGATCCTCTTGGATGAGAAGTAAAACACATCTTGTGGAAATATAAATTACAATACATACAATGTATTTGCCACTTGCAAATTACTATGACTTTATGAGCTATAGGACTGCTTATTATTTAACTACTGGTTGCAAACTAGCTAATAATTTACCGTAATGTATATAGCAGCCCGTTCAACAGGGTTAGAGAAAGACAAAAATTATATATAAGAGGAAAATTTAGAATGATATAATATACAGACAGTTTCAAAACACAGCCTCATGTGACTCCAACTTATTCAAAGCAATTTAAACACAGTACATTATATGGTTGTGATTGAGGATTCAAATACAACAAAATAAAACGAAAATAAAAGATAAAACTGCAGCTTCATGGCGGGCAGGTGACCTGCTTGTGAGAGACTCGGCATGTGTTGCGTGGAGGGAGAGCCCTTTTCCTCGGGTGTATGAGGACCATATGCCCCCAAGCTCCCAACAAACCCTCATCCCTTTCTTCCCTCCGCTTTCCCCAAATGTAAACACAGGCACGTTCCCCTTTTTTTTATCAGCCGCAGCCTGCAACCCCTTCCTCCGCCCCCGCCCCCACCCCCTGGCCACTCGTGATAACTGACAGCAGCTGCATTGATGAGCACAATGCTCGGACCGAGGCAGCTCAGCTGGGGTTCACTCCCCACTTGACACTGGTTTGACCTCTGGCAGCAGAGTCCTCCTCACAGAAGGCTGTTCTGCCTTTAGCCTGACACTCTCTCTCTCGCTCTCTCGTTCTTCTGTCCCCTCACACACACACATGCATGCTCAAAGGCTCATGCACACACACGCACACACACACACACACACACACAGCAGCCAGTGCCTCCTCAGCTCAATTTAATTCAACTTAAGGATGAAAGATGTGTAAATCATGTCCAGAAAAGGAAGTTTGTCTTTTAGCCGCTGTCAGCCGAGAACTGTTGATACCACTCACATCCGTACAACTATGTTCTCATTTAAAGCGCCACTCTGTAACTTCTGTCGCCCCAAACACTGCTGGCATCTGCTAGCGCTATCTAAATGAGGAGGGCACAGAACGAGCAGAGCAGTGAATCAAAGACACTTAAGTCAGTGTATGTGAATGTTTTCCCATTTGTGTTCTTGCAAATTTAGTGCAAGAGTCTTTTATCAAAAAAATACCTTTGCAGGTCCCCTAAAGCGCTGTCTCCTAACACCTCTCCCACAAAAAAACTATACACATTCAACCTAAACCCGTTTCCGTGTGGACGGGCCCTGAGAAACACAGCTGACAGGCTTAATCAGCATTGTGTCTGCTTAAAATAAAATGTTTTTCAAATAAAAATATAAAACAATAATCCCTTTTTTTGCTCCAAACCAGAAGTCATCTGCATCTGAAGTGCCTAGAAATCACATGACTGTTCGCTCAAGTGCAGTGGGCAGTTGATTCTCTCCTCTGCACTTGTTTGCTTGGACTCAGAAAGTTCTACTAACATGAGACGAAATGGTGAAAAGCAAGAACGAGAATTTATTTTATCACGGCTGATGGTCGAGTCACGGCGGATACGAACCAATCATAGCCTGGCTAACGCCAGTGATGCACACGCCTGCAGCTGTACGCAATTGGACTGACAACCCATCAGACCAATGATCAGGATGACGCATGCACAGCAACGGAACGCATGTCAACAAACGTGGTTGTTGTCATTTTCTAATAGCGATGACGATCTAGTAATGGCGTCTAACAACTTTTACCCAGGGGAGCTCCATGGAGCAAGTCGCTTAAAATGGAAGAGATCAAAAGACAGCTGCTCTTTGGTGGCCACCATGTTGGATGTATATAAAATTTCCTTGCATTAAGCCCGCCTCTAGCGCACGGGTTTGCAATTGGTGAAATTGAGTGAAATCAAATGGCTCTGCCACGTGAATCCACAGCAGACTGTGTGTGTTTTTATTTAAAAATGACATAGTATGGATGTAGCCATAGATAGCTTTACAGTGTCTCTCTCTCGTGTGTGTGTGTGTGTGTGTGTGTGTGGGTCTAAATGTATCCTCCTTCCACACACACACACACACAAACACTTGCATTGTGTGCAAAAGCAACATGAATGCTGTTTTCCAGTATGAGTGAGCGTGAAAGGCTTGTAAATAGCTCTTTTCCCTGAGGGACTGATGACACCAAAGAAACTAAAGAGAAGTTGATGGTGGTGACAGAGCAGAGGGGGTGAGGGTGGGTCGCCTCATCGCTCCCGTCTGCCATTCCACTCCTTTACAACTCTACAAAATAGCCTTTTAATTTGCTGCAGCGTCTGAGGCGTCTGAATTGTGCCTGCATCAATCACCATCATCACCCGGGCTGTGGGCCCTCCGTCCCTTGGGCCCTCTCAGGAAACGGCCCCTCCGGCTGATCACTCTCGCTGCTGCCCTCTCCGCGTGGGGAGGGATTCCCTGTCTTTGCATCGTCTCGCGCTCGCGGACACAATGCTCAACACTTGCTTCTATGCGTTGCCATGTTTCTATGTCACGTGACGGTGCGTGAAACGATCGTCTCCGCGCGCAGATTTCGATTGAAAGACTTTTTTTTTTTTTTTGTTTCAACAAGAGCGTTAATCTCTCTGTTCATGACAGCTGTTTGATTACACATATTTTATTATTTTCACAATATGTCCACCACCTCTATCTCACTTTTCCACGGAAAATGTCATTTTTTAACCGCTCACTCTCCCACGCCAAAGTCCACAGAGAAAACCAGCGTCACACTGAACACAACTTAATTTCAACTTACTGATGATGGTCACAGCAGTGGATCAGCGTGATTTAAGATTGCTGATTTTCTCCATGACTGTCTAACAGTAAGATAAATAGTGTATGGTATAGCACACTATAGGTTATCAGAGTGAGGTTTATGTCTATGGCTTTTAACGTACTTAACTATTGCTGTGGTTTTATGTCAGTGGATAAAAGTATAATAACATTCTGTTGACTGACATTAGAAAAAAAATGAATTAAAATGTTGATATAATCAGTAAATCCAACATCTTTTTTTTTTGCTTATCTCGATGCAAAAACTCAAGCGTAAAAAAGGAAATGTGTGAATGAAGACTGACAAATTTAGCGGGAACAGAGCTATTTGAAGAGTTCTTCTCCATAATAAGTGTCACAACTCATATTGAATATATACTGACCATTTAAAGCAAGAGGTTAAACGTCCAGTGTGTAACGCGCGGAAGGATTTACTGGCTGAAATGAAATATTATAATGACCATAGGTATGGACGTATCAGGAAACTGTTTGGTTTTCTTAGCCTTTTATATCTACTTCAGGCAAGGGCCTTGTTTTAAAGAGACTGCATTATGAGTCACGATAGAGCCTGAATGGACAAAACATTTTACATTTTAAAGCTGAAACCTTTTCTGCAAAGAAAAAACTTTAACTTTATTAAAAGTGAGAGTGTATATAGTCAGTTGTATTCTTCTAAACTTCTAAAGTCATCATTTTATATCATCATCAGTGTCGTCGTGAGGCTCCATCACCTGTGGAATTGTGTACTTTTTCTATGTCTATGTTTGATTTCACGACTTTTAAACACGTGAAGGGTCTTTATAGCACCCTTTAAAAGTGCTATAAAAAAACATGTATACCTCTACTTCTTCTTATCATCATCATTATTATTAGTAGTAATAATAATAATAGTAGTAGTAGTAGTATTACCGTGCATCAGACCTGCTGTTCTTTGCCAGTGTATGTTGTTTTCACATCCCACTGCTGCCTAAATCGCTTTCCATTGACTTTAATTAGCATCCAGTAATTAATTTTGTTTCCTACAAATGATGTGTATGAACACTCCCAGCGGGTGGTCCTGTTCATCTCGTTAGGGCCAATTAGCCACAATTAACAAATACTGATGACATGCTTCTTCTTTTTTTTTTTTTTTTCACAGTCCAAAACAAACAGAGTGTGCTCCCTGCCAGATTCCTGAGCTGCACTGCACAAGAGACCGCTCGTGTGCTGTAGTGATGCTGAGGGGGAGGAGGGGGAGTCTAATCAACACCTCTCATGGACTGGAGGAGGAGGAGACACTTGTTCACACTGTTCACTCCCAGTAAAGCAAAGGGACAGTTATTGTCCACAGCAGAGTGGATGTTAAGAGGGTGTAATATTTACTTGTAAAGCCTCTTTCACACTGAAATGACTGGCTATTTGGATATTTTTTTTGGACCTGGTGGGTGAAGCCACTTTAAAAAAAAAAAGAAAGTGTTTGCTTTTGTGTCAAATGTGATGTCCCAACCGTGGCAGACTGAAAAGGAGAGGAAGAAGAAAAGAACAACGCACTGGAGGTCAAAAGGGAACGATTCTAATGAACTGATGAAATACGAAATAGAAAGTGTTGAAGGTTCACTAAGAAACCACAATGACGATGACGATTTAGCCCTTTGCGAGAAATGTATCCACAATTTGCTTCGTTCCCATAAACTGAGCCAAAAAAACCTGTTAAAGCCATGGATTAAGTGCATTTTTGATCAACAAATCCACTCACACACACATTTTCTGTTTTGGACATTTTTTGAATTGACAAAGCAACTGATGTTTCTGTTTAAACCAACGGTCTCAGGTGAGGACAGAGCATTTTTTTTGCAGTGTACAGATTGAAAGTGATTTATGAATTAGTTCATTAGTTTACAGAAGTAGGTCTTTGTGATAATTATCAAAGGGATTTTTATTGTATATGTATTGTATGCATTGTGAGTTGCATCCAACAGATTTATATGACAATGATTAGGACTTTGGGACATAAAAACTGTTGGATTTTTGATGCAAATTGATATTCTTTGAAAACAGGGGACGGGATTAACTGAATTATGTATTCATTCGTAACTGCACAACTATTGTTTTTCAGATACAGATATATGTTTGCATTATATATCATGTCATAACGACACATTTGATTGTTTTAAAGACGATTACAAAGGACGAGCAAGGAGAGAGATATGTGTTATCTTTTCAACTCTGTAGAAGACACGCGGTCCTTATCTCCAGAGATTAGAACCATTAGCGATGATTCTTGTCCTTTCAAGCGAGCACGAGATCATGAGGGAAACCCCTGAGTTCAGAGGATTTCTTCTTCTTCTTCATCATCACGTGACGTCATCAGTATCATCACAGTCTCTCTCTGGAGGTTATTTTACATAATGTGTAAAACAGTACAACAATGAATTTCCTTCAAATGTTTCGTTTGAAAGTGTCTTGTCTCACAAGTGTGTGTGTGTGTTGGAGTGAGCTGAAACCTCGTCCTATAGGCTTGTCCTGGCTCTGACGTCACGGGTGTCTTCACGAACAATAGGCTGAGCTTTCAAGAGGTGCGACCATAAAGCTTTCCTCTCAGACTGAGAGTGAAAAGTGACAGAGCTGCATTTGCACTTTGCATGTGTGTGTGCGCGCGTGTGTGAGAGAGAGAGAGTGTGTGTGTGTTGGGATCATGTCACTGGCTCTGATCTCCACGCAGTCGTTTTTTTTTTTTTTTTTTCTGAATGTATTTATTGATTGATTCTAAGAAATGCACCCCGACAGTAGCGTGTGCGTGGAGCTGTCGGCCACATGTGGATTCCTGTCGTGCCGTGGAACAGAAGAGCAGGAGATGACACTCGCCCCCGCACGGATGCTGACAGTGGTCACGAGTGAGATTTAGTTGTTGTTGTTTTTTTTTGGATGCATTGGATTTGCCGTTGGAGTGAAAGAAGACGCGCAGTCACAGAGTGTTTGGGGGGGGGAGGAATATAAGAGTCCAAACATGCAGACCATGTTCCAGTGTTCCAGCTGTGACAAACCGATCGTGGACAGGTTCCTGCTCAAAGTTCTGGACAGACCGTGGCACATCAAGTGCGTCCAGTGCACCGACTGTAAGTGCACTTTGACGGAGAAGTGTTTCTCGCGAGAAGGCAGACTCTACTGTAAGAACGACTTCTTCAGGTGAGCCTGTCCGCGTGTAGAGAAGCTGAGCATCACATTTCTACAAAATGCAATTTTAATTGTACAATATTGTTCTGCAGCGAACAATGATTCCATGATCGTCATATGATGGGAAGGGGAAAAAAAGGAAGAGGAAATTAAGTGTAAAGGAAACTTGGGATTTGACGAAGATGAGTGGAAAAATGCAGATGGTGTTTACTTCTACTGTATGAGGCAATGAAATGCGACGTGAAAGAAATAAACAAAAAAATGCAGTGTGAAAACAAACGTGTCAGAATATCATGGGGGTTGTTTTTTGTTTTTTTTTTCTTTTGTTTTATTTAGTTAAAAATGCTGATTGCGCTTAAGAATTGGATTAGAGACCATGTGGAAGTTTTTTTTTTTATATAGAATCTACAGAATAAAAAAATGCAAACTATGAAATTGTAAAGCATAAATGTACAGTATATGTG
>NW_025321141.1:0-16668 GCF_019176455.1 Solea senegalensis | reverse complement strand
AAAAAGTCATAGTATAGTATGTCGTCCAAAATCAGTCAAAAAAGTCATAGTATAGTATGTCGTCCAAAATCTGTCAAAAAAGTCATAGTATAGTATGTCGTCCAAAATCTGTCAAGAAAAACATAGTATATTATGTCATCCAAAGTGCCACCAATACATCTTACGACTGCAGAGGACACTTGTTCCAACCAGGCCTTGAACCCGGATCTTTTGTTTCAAAGGCAAGAGTACTAACCACTACACCAACGTTGTAGAAAATTAAAACAGTACGTTGTCCTAAATGACACCAAAACAACAAAGTATAGT
The DNA here is from genome assembly GCF_019176455.1 of Solea senegalensis. Lineage (NCBI taxonomy): Eukaryota > Metazoa > Chordata > Actinopteri > Pleuronectiformes > Soleidae > Solea > Solea senegalensis. Next base: position 16,362 of record NW_025321141.1, on the reverse strand, counting down.
ATGTCGTCCAAAATCACCCAAAAAAGTCATAGTATAGTATGTTGTCCATAATCAGTCAAAAAAGTCATAGTATAGCATGTTGTCTAAAATCAGTCAAAAAAGTTATACTATAGTATGTCGTCCAAAATCTGTCAAAAAAAGTCATAGTATAGTATGTCAGTCCAAAATCAGTCAAAAAGTCATAGTATAGTATGTCGTCTAAAATCTGTCAAAAAAGTCATAGTATAGTATGTCACCATAGTCAAAAAGTCATAGTTATAGTATGTCATCCAAAATCACCCAAAAAGTCATGCAATATATGTCGCCCAAAATCAGTCAAAAAGTCATACTTAGTATGTTGTCCAAAAATAAGCCGTAAAAAAGTCATAGTATATAGTATGTCGCCTAAAAATCAGTCAAAAAGTCATAGTATAGCATGTCGTCTAAAAATCTGTCTAAAAGTCAAACTATAGTGCATGTCGTCCAAAAATCAGTCAAAAAGTCATAGTATAGTATGTCGTGTCGCCCAAAATCAGTCAGTCAGTCAAAAGTCATAGTATAGTATGTCGTCCAAAATCAGTACAGTATGTCGCCCAAAATCAGTCAAAAAGTCATAGTATAGCATGTCAGTCAAAAGTCATAGTATAGCATGTCGCCCAAAAAAAGTCATATTATAGCATGCCGTCCAAAATCTGTCAAAAAAGTCCAAATTTGGACAACATTCTATATTATGACTTTTTCGTCAAAATTTGGACTGTGTCACAGTAATTAGGCAAATAAAAAGCAAGTACAATTAAGATGTAAGAGAGAGAAGACAACACAATGATAATAGGGCATACAAGGCAGCATTAAGACAACACGCCCTCCTTATTGGCCTTCTCCGAGTCAGCTGTCTGGCTGGCATGGTGTCCTCACACAGACTGTTGAGTCAGAACATGGGAAATGCTCACAAGGTCAAAATCATTGAATCACACGTTTGTCATTCAATGTACTTGAAGATATTTTAGATACCGGGTCATCTCACTCTTTTCACAAAGGAGCTGCCACAGAAGACACTGGGGGTGAGGGGTTGCTCTTATCTGGATTCACAGACGACAGGCTCACACACCCCACACACACACACACACTCCAGTGATGACGCCAGGTTCAAGAAGTGCTTAATCACAGGAGCACCCACTCCCACCAGGCTGACACAAACACACACAGAGGGGTAAGCTCTCACACTGCCATCTGTCTTAAGTCTTCAAGGAGCTCGATGGGTTCATTGTGAGGTGGAGTCGACTTGAGGTGGGCAGATTTATTGTTGTCCTGACTCATGGGAGAACAGAGCAGAAAAGACCTCCCCCGCTGAGTCACGACAGAGCACGAGTTACTCAAAAGAAGTGCTGAGGACGTGGCTTTGTGTTTCGGACTGCGAGTGTGACTTTGCTGTGCGAGGAAGGCACCTCCCCTCCTCAGACGGAAACCTAGGAGCTTACGATCAGTGTGAGTAAGCGCTCCGAGAAGTCATCTCGCAGATTTGAATTTTGTTAAATTTATTTATTAAATTTAGCTATTAAATATCTGATTTCTGAAATTAACAATTTTCTAATACGAGAACCTTACCACAAATAAACAACCCTCACCACTTAATCTCCCTGACAAAGCCTCAGTATTATAGTTTTCTGGCAGCAGTCCCACCTCCATCATGCAGATGCAGGATGGATCACAGTCACAGCAGGACACTGTGTAAAGCTCACACGTGTGCACGGATGCTCAGGCTTAGCACTACCCCCTCCTGGCTGCAGTTAAAATGTCAGGGCTGATTAGAGTGGAGCCTGCTGAGTGACAAGACGTTTGATGTGTTTAATCACCGTGTACACAATTCTATTTACTACAACCCGAAAGAAAATGGTAAAAAACAAACCTGTCTGTCTCTGTCTATTATCCACCCCTCCCATTCAAAGAATCAGCAAAAAAAAACCTTAATAGGTCACACGTCCTAAAATACACAACCTTCATTTTATAAATGTGGCATAGAAATTCATGTCTTCACTCATAGAAGAATTCTTTTAAGTATGCAGAAACACATGTCTTCACCTCTGTTAACTCTTTAACCTTTACCTGGCACAGGGAAGGAAGTCTAACTATAACCGGGAGAAGGAGCTATAAGCGGCCTACACTCGGGACAAATCATGCTGTACTTACATAAACCTCTGCAGAGCACTAATTTAAATGTTCTGCTCTGTATTTTTACCCGTTTGCATTTTTAGTTTAAAGCTGTAGCATGTGTAAAATTGTTTTATTTATACATCTTTACATTCAATTATTTTTTGCATTGATTTTCTAATTTAATGGATTACAAAAAAGTACTAAGATAAGTTGAACTCATCTTGATAATGAATCTAATGATATTGAATCATTAAATGAATGTCATTGGTCCCATGTTGACTGTACATAGCTGAAGCCAATTAGGAGAATCATTTAATCAATGTTCTACTACAACATTATTTATAAAGCACCGTAAAAACAACAGCAGCTGAAACAAAGTGCAGCACATCAGGGACAAATAAAAAAAACCAAAAATAAAAGACCTAATAGACCTAAGAACAAACATACATTAAAACAATAAAATACTGTAAAAAGTATAAAAACAACACAAATAAACAAGTCACACAATAAAAAAGATCAAATCAATGTCTCATATTGGGTCGGAAGCCAAAGAGTAAAAATGGGTTTTAAGTTGCGTTTTAAACATGTTATTAATTATTATAAGGGTTAATGTGGTATGAGGTTGTATAATAACACTCCACATTTTTTATAGCCCTCTTAAATATACAGTATATGTATGAGAGTCATTCTTTCCAGGTGAATTAATGTTCCACTACTAAGCAGAAATTGGTCAGTTTATAAAAGGCATAAGTTTGCCTATCATAATTAATGGGGTTTTATAGATTCTAAGTTCCAGATATGTGGAAAAACTGCCCTGCATGTGAAAGAGCAAACCATGTGATTAAAGAAAATGTTTTGATATGACTGTATTTCCTCACATGTGCTGCATTTTTGCTGCATAACTATTCTCAGTGGTGAAATGCAACTGTAGCCCCGGATCTATTTCCCTGCCTACTGACACTGTAAAGTGAAACTCAGTGGGTTTAGGAGGTTGAGAGTCTGTGTGCCCGCGTGAACGCCAGAATGTGGATACGTGACTTTAGCTGCTCGATTTGCTTATCAGAGCTTTCAGCAATCACTGCTCTTAAGTATTCTGCCATCTGTAATAAACATAGACCAATCCAGTTCATATCCTGTTTTGAGCCTGTCAACATGGTACTTTAGTTGAAGTGTCTGAGCTCTGGGGACAACTGTGTGAGTCATTTCCATGTGTCTCATTTTTGATGTTGGGTCTTAAGGAAACAGGGCCGAGCATCCAGCAGGAAGGGATTCCTTCAAGCTCAGACATCAACAACATCCCGAATATTACACCCATAACGTAAGGTCAGAGGAATGGGAGTGAGCATGGAAATTATGCCAGAGTGACCCATTGCCAAGGTCAGTTGGGAGCATTCATACCCAGAATTTCTTAGCGTAAACAGAGCACATCAAGGCGGCGGAAATGCTGTGTGTCATGGCTGACGTACTTTGAAGCAGCAGTAAATGAGGTCTGTTGTTCCTGTATGTTGGAACTGACAGCATTTAAAGATCTTACTTAGATCTGGAGTGAGTGACAGTTCAATAATATGTGGGAACAACAACACTTCCATAAGTACTTCGTCTACTACCACGACAACTAGTAGTAATGATACCATCACTATATTTTTAGAGCCCACTGAAAACTGGAGTAAAGTTTGAGATGACATCAACCTGCATGTTGAACCTCATGACCCCACTTCCTGGTACATTTGAATGAGCTCCTCTGCTGCCTGAACTATACCTTCATAGATGAGAAGAGAAAGAATGAAAAGGAAAATCATTAATTATAACACGGCACATTCGGCATGTGTTCATACCTGCATGAATAACCATTATTATTTCATTTTTGATTTCATTTAATGACATCCTCAACTGTTCCCTCCTGAGAACGCTCAGGATGACGTGGACAGCTTGCCTTTTCTCTTGTTTTATCATTATTATATTATGTGTATATTTATGTTGTAGCTTCCTTTTTCTTTGCCTTGTATTTGCCTGTGTAGCACTTTTGGTCGACGAGGGTTGCTATAAATAAAGTTGACATTGACGTCACTATATATTATTCAGAGGATGAAGAGACGTTTCGACAACATTCAGACATGAGTCACAGTTTGTCAGATATAACAGGAATGTTTTACTCTATCATTTTTTTGCTGGGTGATGTCATTATTACACTGCCTTTTGAACTGAACCACTCTGGTTTGCTTTGTCTGTCCTCCACCGTAGCTGTTAAAAGCGGCTCTCGCACACACTCCGTTGTACTTACAACATCACTCATCTGAATCATTAGTGTGTCTGAGTTTCAGGATGCGTTGCTGAGTAAAGTCTGATGGTGCAGGATGACAGGGCCAAAGCCACCATGCCAGCGTGTGGACTCACTAAAATGGAAAGATGGGGAGTGACTTAAAGTCGACTAAGACTGATGTGTTATTGATTGAATGTTGTGGGGTTTTTTTTTTAACTTAATTGAAAGAGAAAACACTGCATGAGACACCCCTGCACAATTTAACTGCATCCATGGTTTCATATCGTGGACTAAATATAGCAAAATAAAACATCACATCTCATATTATAATTAGCTCTAATAATACATAATGGCTCTTCCAGTTGTTCCCACAATGTGAGATCACACACACAGAAGATAAGGATGCTCTATCTATCAAATGGAACAACCACATTGCAATTAGGAAGGACAATAGGAACATCCTCCTCCACATTGGGGTGAAGAGTTACGCCACCCCTGGGAGAATCAGCAGTCAAAAACAAGCCAAATAATGTTGTAGCATACATAGCAGTAGCCGTGAGACAGAAGGGAGACAGGCTGTAAGAAAAAAAAAAAAAAAGACATACAATATGATATAATAAATAAATCTGCCTTCAAGTGTTTTAAGAAGTTGTTTTTTTTTACTATAGCACATTGTTAGCACATCTAAATTATAGTCCATGCTCATAGTTAGACAATAAGGCTTATGACAAAAGCAAAACCTCTATGAGTAAATACATGAATAAAATGAAGTATAAGCAAATTCATATACATCTGTGCACATTCAAACATCTCCTCTATCTTCGTCATATAGTCTCTCAAGATGTAGCGTGTCGGACGATTCTCCCAGCCACAAGTCGTATATATGTTGGCACGGAGTCCATTTTCCACACACGTAAAATCTGTTTATTAAGAATGTTTTTAATGTGGATAAAACAATACACAACCATAAAGTTCTAGATGGAGAATTTTAATGGGGGAAATGAGTGAGGAAAAAAAAAAAAAGCACTTCCTTCAAAAGCAGAACCCGTTTGTAGATCCTGCACAAGCTTTTCTGCCTGCTCTGGTTTGGTAAGCGCGGCGTACTTATGGGGTAAATGGAAATCTAGCCTTCTCCTTCCCTCGGTTGGCAGCCGTGTGCTGCTGGCCTCCCTCTGTGGTTTCCACGATCGCCTGTATCTGCTTAGAACAGGTGCCGGAGCCTGTTCAGCTGCAGCATTCACCGCACAGGTACGGATGGGAGGCCCTTGGCTGCTTGTACAGTCCCCCAAGTTTTTCCAGGGGTCCCCATCTGTGTCCCTGCACATCCTCTGCCACATGGCACCCGTCCCTCAACGAGTCTGGTCCATTCTTTCGCCCGGCAACGTACACGCCTGCCCACCACCCCACACTCCGCCTGTTGTTGAGCCACAATGAGATGAAGAATAGCTGCACTCCATAATCCCTTGCTGTGCATGTGCGTGTGTGTGTATGTGTGTGTTTTGCCTTCTTTTCCTCTTCTGGCCAGATTCAGGTCCAAGTACAAATTGTAAACAGGTCATTATGTGGCTGTAACACACTCCAGTTGGAAATGCATTCCGACAACATTTAGTATTTACTGACGTGTAAGTGTGTCCTCACCCATCTCGCAGACTAGTTTTTATTTGGTGTAAACTTGTTGTGATGGGTGAGTCTCCCTTTTACAAAGCTTAGCAATGATATGTGACATTAACATGACTTAGAATGAATGAATGAATCAATTTAAAATGTAAAATAAACACAAACATGAAAGACAAAGTACATATAGTATATATATAGAAAAATGTGGGGAAAAAACCCTCTAAAGTTTTAAGGACTAGCCAAAATGTCACACATTTCATAACATAACACACACACACACACACACATGACCTCCGGCCTAAACAATGTGTTATCCTTAACCTTAACCATAACCAGTTCATGCCTAACCTTAACCTTAAAGGGCCACTTCACCCCCCAAAAATACAGTGGTTTTTTTACTAATTTGCAGAGATAAATGTGTTATTTGATCATGAGACAATGGATCTAAAATATATTAATTCCCACAACAACAGAGGAAGTTGGGACTGAAAAAAATAAATAAAATAACATAAATTAATAAAATGAACAAAAGCCGTCGTCAAAGTCACTTAAATAAAAGCCCTATACTGTTTGCTGTGTTTCTGTTTTATGAATAAAAGATTGCATTGTCACCAGAGTGGACAGAGTAGAAAAAACTGCCTGTACATAGTTTACATTTTTTGGCCTGTTTTTGGACATTGAGACAAAGACTCAAACAATACTGTTCACATTTAACACACAAAATCTGGTGTTCGTGTACAACTACAGTGTTAAATCTACATAAAACCTTTTGTTTTTTCTTAATTTTAAATTGTTAATACGCTATTTTAACATGCAGTCAATTGTAAGTAACTGCCAGATATTGAAAGTTATTCTGGAAAAACGGGCAAAAGCAATTAGTTACAGGACATTTTCTGCCAATAAGCAAAAACAAAGGTCCAGACAGAGATTTTAAAGGCGTTAAAGGTGTTAAAGGGTTGCTAAGTTTATCCTTCATTTAACCAAGTGGGAAAAAAATGGGTGAAACCTTTAACCTAACCACAGAAAATGTCCAAACACAAGTTCACACCAAACAATACATCAGCTCACCCAAAACCAGCACATAATGTACCTATAGTCGCTTTAAAAGGGCATCTCCATCTCATGCATTGATTTGCCTTAGTCACGTTGTTCAAATCAGCCACTTCCTCTTGACCTACAGTGAATACGCAGAGAACGTCATATAGCACAAACAGTCAACCTTCACATATGACGTGAGTGGACGATCCCCCGCCAGCTACACAATGTAGCGCTGGACCAACCAGACAGTCGGCCTCCTCCGCGCCTCCGGAGGACACAGTATTTAAAGTGATCACTGCTCACCTCAGTCCAAGCAGATGGATATAATACTTTACACAGCTGTGCAAAGCTCCGGGCCCTGTCCACACACACACACACACACACACACACACACACGAGGAGTCTTGTGCCGTTACCTTGACAGTTGATGTTGAGTTAGACCTGCCGAGTTGTTTGTTTGACCAGGGAAGTGACATGACGGCAGGGGAGGAAAGAGGAAACATAACAGACTACCTGACAGACTCATTCCACAGGCTTGACCTGAGACTGGAGCTGCGCCAGCTAGCAATCAGAGAGAAATAACAAGAGGAGGCTCTTTTGTTTGTTCAGCCTCTGTCCTTACATGTATATTCACAAATATTGAAAATCTTGTATGCAAGTTTGCAAAAAAAAATTCAATTCATCAAATTAAAAATGAGATGATGCACTGGATTCTCGTGGGATTGCGGCAAGTGTAAAGTGCAGTGTTTGAGCTGTGCACGACAATATCACGCCACCGTTGTTTGACACTTTATTTTCTGTCTTTTGGTTGATTGTTTTTTTTGTTTGTTTGTTTGTTGATTTATTGCAAGTGAGAGAGCAGCGATGGCGCTCTATGCTGACGATGACGATGACTCAACAAGGGGAGTTCTTACTCACCTTGTTGAGCAAGTGAGGCTGACAAGCTGAGTGTTTTGCCATCACTTCCCAAATCTGTTTAAGTCACATTTACTTAAGTAAAACAAAATACTGAGATCTCATTAAGCTATGAAACTATGCAGGTTGATCTACGCACCATATCCTCACTGCAAAAGTATTTTATTTAAGATAAACCAGTATTTATAATTTTATAACAGGGTTGAATTTCTCCAAACCAACCACTTATGTGTGGTTTATTTTATAGTTGTATAGTTGGATGTTAGGTCGTAAAATAAAAATCAGGACATTTTCATTTTCTTTATCTTACTGATATATATATGTATATATACATATATATATATATATGTATATATATATATATATATATATATATATATATACATATGTACAAATGTAATTATGACTGTAATGTTATGTTATGTCTGATGAGAGGACGCTGCGTTGATGCCGTGTGTTGACTCTTTGTCCTTGCCGGTGTTGCCACGTCCTACCCTGAGGTGGTGGATGTGATTATTGAGACACTGCAGAGCGTCTTTACCAAGGGAGTCTTCAGCAGCACCCTGACCTGACCCTGCCCCCCCTCCCCCCCCCAACCAACAACTCTGGGGCTGATGCCACACCACAGACTACTTTCTCACCCCGAGTGCCTGGGGCACCACCCGTCCGATTTTGCCACGTCCAAAATGGAGCCTCTGCAGAGTTTGGAATCCCTGCAGCCACAAAGGGTAATGATGTAACCCCAATGACAAAAGAGCACAATATGTAGGCAGTATGATGAATGTTGTCATTCAGGTCAGTTTATAGTGCTGGACTGTGTGTAATGAAAGCACATTCAGGCTTAGAAGCGAGGTCATTTTCATGTATGTTCAACACAATTTCTGTGGTCACTGCACAACAAGCCAGGTTGAAAAAAGTTTCTCCTGTGGTTAAAAGTAAAGACGGGTACGTAAGATGCTAATCAGCACGGCGGAGTTTCCTCCCACTCACTGAACAGCGGGTTCCCTTCCCTCTCTCTGGCTCTTTAATGCAGGGCCCAGCCAGGCCCAAACATCCTGACGGAGAGAGGCTTTTTCCTTATCAGCCAGGAAACACCGCTCCTCTGCCACATCCTTTTTACAAGAAGCACGACTCAACCGTTCCCAAAAAATGCAGGAAGACCCAGCCAGACTCCAGGATTTGTCCAAAAGCTCCCCGAATTCCTTTTATCGAAAAAGATTTTTTTTTCAAGGGAACAGAGAAGGGTGAGAAGGGGAGGAGAGTGAGTGTGTGTGTGAGTGTGGTGGGGGGGGGGTGTAAATGAGGGCGTAAAACAGTCAACGACGCCTGGGATTTTATTTTTATTTTTTGCACAGATTACGAAAGGTCTGCATCAGCAAGATATAACATGGGATGAAGGGGTGGTGGTGGTGGGTGTGGGGAGTGCTCAGAGAGCGTAAGAATGGCATCCAGAATAAGACTCCAGGAAAACAAAGGACGGTTTGAGATGGAGGCGGGTGGCGACGGCTGTGCCTCCTTTACACTAATCCTCTGAAGCCTGGGATGAATTGAAAGCGAGAGGAGCCGGATGAAGAAGGATGATGTGATGGAGGGTGGAAAAAGCGAGCAGTGTCATAATGGGCCACTTGCAGTAGTAGAGGGACATGGAGCCCAAAAATAGAGGAAAACATGGCGTGCCACTGGATTCCAAGATGGACAAGCAGCACACCACGTTTTCCACATTCTATTAGAGCCCTACTTTGTTTTATTGTTTTTATTCAGTTGGATTTTAAGTTTAAACGTGAATCTGTGGGCACATTATCCGAGGAGACTTGCAATAATATAAAAAATTTGACCTTTATTTTTAAATTATTGTCCGTCACAAACCTAAATCAGCATACACTTTTAGTTACCATTATTATTTTTCATCCTAGAGGTTATGATTATATATATATATATATATTATTAAGTACTGGAGAAGAAGTATAAACGTCTTTTTTTTTCTCGTCATAATACACGATGTTAAATTGCATAAGAAATGTCCAACTACGACCTCATTCAATTACAACTACTGAGGTAAGACTCCCAAACTAGTGGGAGTAAGAACATAATAATAACAATACAAACATTCGAGTGGAAAGCGTCGATAATAAGCATTACAGTTAGCATTTTAGTGTGAAACATCAAAGGACTTAAATTAGCATCGAGAGCATCTGTACAACAGTGGCAACAGTTAAGTGGTGACATTTACAAGTGGACGACAAGTCTTTCTATTTTATTTTTTTTTCACGATTGTTCATCTGGTTTGGAAACTTCACAACAACTGGAGGTGGCATACTTTAGTTTGAGTCTGCATCCCTGAGGTGTCCATCTCCCTTTCTTCATGTTCCTCCAATTGATCTTTGCTCTGTCCTCGGCTCCAGACAATCATATTGCTCAGTAATCAGTTTTTTGTTTTTTTTAATCATGGTGGGATAAAGTTGCCGATAGATGCTAATAATGAGATCGGTCCCCGTATCAGCGGCCAAGTGCAACGTTATCCCCAAGTGTCTTCACCCATTTTTATGGCTGTAGTGTCTGAACTTAGCTTATGAGATGCCGTAGTTGTTGTAGTAGGCCGCTGTCGCATCAGCCAGCACAGAAATGAGGCTGGTTTCTGTGCTGCTACTGGGACACACGGTGGCAGACACTGTGGCGGCTGAAGCCACCTGGATGTGTCCAGTCACAGTCATGCCGCCACCGCCGCCGCCCTGCTCCGGGTGGTACCCGGCCCCTGTAGAGTTCAGGTACTGATCAAACTCATTGCGGTCCACCTCTCCCAGCAGCTCAGCCTGGCTCAGCTGGTCTAGAGTCTCCAGGTGGCCGTGTGTCTCTGGTGGGGGGGACAGCTGACCCATATGGCCCTGGTGAAGCCCGTGGTGAATCTGGGGGAAGGACGAGGTACTGTAGTATGACAGCGGAGGGCCGGGGATCAGTCCAGTGCCGCCTCCAGTTTGGGACATGTGAGAGATGTGAGCTATGTGTGTGCCTCCACAGTGGATTTGGGTGTAGTCAGTGTGGTAAGGGGGCGGGCTGCCAATGTGTGTCTGGTTCTGATGGTGCTCGTCTGGACAAGAGCTGCCAGACGCTGAGTAGTAGGAGGGGGGTACGTGCTCGTGGTCCATGGCATCTAAGGGGGACATCTCAGGAGGAGTGGGCAGACCGTAGGGGTAGGTGTCGAAGCTGCTGTTGGAACCCGCAGGGTCTCTGAAGCTTCTGACGCTGGGCAGAGCCGGGCTGGGACTGGAAAACCCGCCGTTGACACAATTAGGGCTGGTCTCGTCTTTGTCAGGGGGGTGACAGAGGACTCGCTGCTCAGGCAGCGTGTTCTGATCGGGGGCCAGTCCACTCAGGAGGAATGCGGGGTCCACTCGCTTGCAGATGCGCTTCAGCTGCTTCTTCCGGCGAGGCCGATACTTGTAGTTAGGGTAGTCCTGCATGTGCTGAACCCGGAGCCTCTCTGCTTCCTCCACGTAGGGCCTCTTCTGTGTGGGAGTCAAGGCCTTCCATGATTTCCCTGAATAAAAAAAAAAGACAGAGTTGTTTTTTCATTTGTTTATTTGATCTGAAATCCAAAATATGCTTCAACATATTTTAAAAAAGACAAATAAAAAAAAGCCTGATTTATGTTATAATTCAGTATAAACATGGATAGTATAAATTGTACAGTAACTATTAAAACTATGAGACATTAAAACATATTTAAAAGAAAATGCTGTAGGCTTGTATTGTGTTTAATAAAATATAAAAGAATGAGGTTATTCAAATTTAAGGTGAAATTAAAACAAGTTTTCTAAAATCAGACAAATGAGAAATGACATTTACAAACTGGTTCAAATTTATATAAAACAATTTATTAAGTTTTTGGAGTCTTTATTTTGCATTTGCGTGATGATTAAAAAAAGTCGGAGTTCAAACTTCATACAAAACTGCTTGTACATTTTTTTACCTCTAAACTTTATTTAGGAAACTTAGCAGTAAATAAATGATTTCCTGAGATCATCTCTGAAATTATCAATCACCGTGAAGTCATAGTTTACATTTTCGTTTCGTGCAATTATGTTCTGGTGTTGTCCTCGTGTGGTTTCACAGGAATTTAAAACAGATCAAATCAAACGCATATTCAATAATAATAACATGGATGTGAACTTCAAACGAATTTAACGGAGAAGTGAGACTAACTTTTACATTAAGGAGACTTTGACATGTTTATTAATGTCCGTGAAACTGGACATAAACAGTAAAACACTTTTATAAAAATGACAAAGGCCTGTGGAAATTTGGCAAACTAAATATGTTGTAGTAATAATAATAATAATAATAATAACAATAATAATAATAGTAATGTTTGGATAAGTTTTTCCTCACCCAACATTTTGCTGAGCTCTGCGTTGTGCAGGTCCGGATTTTGCACCGCCAGCCGTTTGCGCTCATCTTTGGCCCAGACCATGAACGCGTTCATTGGCCGCCTGATCCGCGGCTCCGGCGTCTTGTCCGCGGGGTTCCTGTGCGGACCATGAACGTCGGTCACGTCCACGTCTCCGGGAGGACACTCGAAGGACTCCGGCCACGACGAGTACGCGCTGATGAGGGCTGCCATCTGCGCGCTCCAAAAACTTGAGATGCGCCTCACACTTTCTCTTGGACTAAGTTGCGCTCTGTCTGATCACGCGCGACACTGAAGGGGGGAATAAATAATAATAATAATAATAATAATACAAAATGAAATGTGCGCAACAACTTCAGCGGTTTTTTTAAAAGGAAAATCCAGCCGTGGATCAGTGGAGCTACAGGCTGCAGGCAGGTGTGAGCAGAGCGCGCACATGAGCTGTGTTCCTTCTAGTGACTTATGATTCAGTCTTTCCTGGTGGATGATGATGATCATGGGGGGAGCTTTATATTTGAGGAGCAGGATCCAAGAGAAACCCCGGAGATTCTCAGCTCCTCCTTGTTTGTAAATTGAGAGAGAGAGAGAGATTTCAACACTACTTAATACTTAAAACTGGCCTCACAACAAAGCAACACACTTCACGGATGACACACTTGACAGATAACGCAAACTTTAACAAGAGTAAAACACACTCACTCTGATCATCTTTCACTCTTTTCTTTTTACATAATATATGAGTATGTTTAATATATAAAACAGCCATAAAATCACTTTATATGTCAAAACGACAGCAGTTGAGTGAGTACATCAAAACAAAAATAACGTAAAACTCTTGAAGAGACTAATCCTTGTTTCATCGTATCATATAAAAAGTGACCTGACAAACTTCCCCAACCTGTTCTGCAGTCTACGACACCACACAGCAAACTATACACTGCACAGTGACGTTTGCAGATTCTATTACAAAATCAAGTTGCTCAAGTTAAACTAAAGGGGGGGGGGCTGTCCTAAAAAAAAAACCACACACATTTCCTCATGTGTCACAGTTCAGGTAAAAACCAAAAAAAGAATAACTAATATGTGAACATAGAATGAAAGTGTGTGTGAGAACTCACTGTGGATGACAAACCACTGAACACGCACTACAAACAAATCAGTTTCCTTCTATGGACATATCAAATCCAGGAGTTCCTGTTGACAGGATACTCTTGGGCTGCAGCCATGGAGTAGCACGCGCGCACGCACGCACGCACACACACACACACACAGGCATAACTGAACCCTGGTAGAGGGTAACCTATAGTACATTTACAAGTAACTAACTTGGGTGTTATAGTATTTAATGTTAGTATGTATAACTGCATTTATCTTCATGTTTCAGGTTTCATTTTATAAGAATTCTCATACATTTAAGTGAGTGCATGTTAAAAAGCATAACAGTAAGTCCCCCAATTTATTTATTTTTGGCAAAAAAACACAAAACTTTTCCCACTCCTTTATACCATATTAATCATTAGTCTAGTTCAAGCACAGAAAAATACTCATACCAGAGAAGTTCTAGCTCGGATATTTTCCTGCATCTGATCACTATCCTGGGCTGTGCCTCATGGCTTAAGTTGAGATGCACATCCTTTTGGTCAGTTACGCAGCAGCCGTCAAACTAAAGTGTCAGCTTCATCTCAGCTCAAGTCTCACCCCCTCTAAACAGGAAGAGGATATGGCACCTGAAGCCACAGATTGTGCACAGACCGGGCACATCAGTGATATATTGGGCTGCACTTCCTTTTCACTGCTCGGACGTAGATGAGCAGTGAGTGAAAGTGTGCAGTGTGTATCTGTGCCGGAGGCCACACAGACACACACATCATATCAGTAATTCACAATCAAACACGTGAAAGCGCCGAGCTGGGGGGGGGGGCGCGTTGTTTCTGAAATGTGTCATGCCTGTATGTGTTAACCACTGTGTGGGTGTGACTTGTATCAGCCTGCTGTTGTCCAGCCTTTCACAGAGAGAGAGAGAGAGAGAGAGAGACATGTGGCTACTGGAGATTTGAGGGGGTTGTTTGTTCTGTAAATGTTACCCTAGCAACTTTTTTTAAACAACGTTTTCCTTCAAGGATTAACTGTTCTTTGTCATACGAGTTTAATATGTTTTTAAAATGAACATGAGCATCGTCATGTGTGCCACAAAACTGTCCAAATTGAGACAAGCATTTCTTAATCTATAGCAACGATAAAAACTGAGTTTCGACAGTTATTTACATCTTAAAGCATTTGGTGTACAACATGGATGAACAGGTGCCTACATCTAGTACAAGAGGAAGAAGAAGGAAAATACCCTTCACGCCCAAGATGCTTACAGTAAAAAGCAGGTTCCTTTTTTGTCACAGGGTGACAAATAAACCAGTCCAATCCCATCAGATTTTCCAAAATAGTGACAAGGAATGTCGTGATGTATTTGCTGCGCAAGACTGGACAGACTTTTCCCTCCCGTGACTCACACTACCCACAGTCACTGCCAAACTAGACTGACTTGTTAAAGGGTTGTCACATCAACGAAAAAAAGATGTCATCATCAAATGTAATCTGGAAGATGAAATGGTAAGTGTCTTTTATTTTCAGATGTCTTTTCTTAGATTACAAGCAGCTTGAATTGCCTAATCCAGTCTACATTTTATATCTTTATAAATCCAACCCTTTTCAAGTAAAACAAAAAACACAGAAACATTTGATTTACAGCATTTAACTAAATGCTGCAAGTAAATTCATTATTAAATGTATTTCTAATCGCATGCAGTTTTCTATGTGCTGCTTGAAATACTATCAAGATACAATTAATTTCAACACTCATATGTGTCACAAATGCTTAAGTATAACAAAAGCCTCTGAAATGTTGCTCAATGATAATGTATTAAAAATTGAATCATACACAATGTCAACATTTGAAAGCATTTTGACAGGTTACATGATTGAAGAATAACAGGAAATCCGACTGTTTAACTCATGAGACAGACTTGTATAAAATGCAGCACATTAGCTTGATCCAATTCATTTAAAGAGGGTTGTTTGAAACAGTTTGTCGGCTTCAGTCAAACTGCATTTATCTGCAGGAATAATAAATCCCAGTGTCCACTTGTACAAGTCTGTGGCTTCACTGTGCAGCTTGATCAAATATCAAACCCTCACTTTCTCACCGTAGAGTAACAGTGTTGTTTATAAACGCACTGATTCACTCATAAAAGGCCATTCCATTGAGCCACAACAGCTCAATGAGAACTGAAGGATTGTTTTAACCCCCGACTTCAAACTATTCTTGATGTTTCTTCTTCTTCTTCTTCTTGGATTTCTTAACAACTACCACCTCCTCGGCTGGACCATCGTCAATATCATTCACCTCCTCTCCGTTTTCCTGTTTCTGTTGCTTTTTAAGCTTTTTCTTTTTGGAAGGAGGAAGCTCCTCACAGTTCTGCTCCACACCAGAGGTGGAGCTGCAGGTTTTGTCTACAGCAACTTCATTTTCCTCCAATTTCCTCTTGTTCTTCTTCTTCTTCTTCTTTAAACCGTCGTGCTCCTGGTTCTCAATAACTTCCACAACAATGGGAGTACTAGAGTTCTCTTCCACCACTTCAGACTCATCTGTAGCCCTGTTCTTCTTCTTCTTCTTCTTCTTCTTCTTCGTCTTGGGCTCCTCCATATCCTTGTTGCTACTGTAGATGGAACTGGATTCCTCAGATGGACCAGACAACTCATTGGTCTCTGTCTCCTCTGTGGATGTCTGACTCTGTGCCTGTCCCCGACCTTTTTTCAGTTGGGCCATTCGCTGTGCAAAATACTCCTGCATCGTGAGGGAACTTGTCACAGTCTTGGTGATGGACTCTGTGTCCAGTTCAGAAGCAGCAAGAGTCACGCTCTCCTCTGGCTCACACGGAGAATCACTGCCGTTGCTCTCCTAAACAAAAAAAAAAAAAAAACACACAACAAGGAGTCAGGCTTT
>NW_025321140.1:0-20003 GCF_019176455.1 Solea senegalensis | reverse complement strand
ACAACTGCAACAGCTGGGCAGTGCCAAAGAACTGCAAGAAACTCAGAGAGCTACGGCAGCTTGCAGGAAAAAAGACACAGTGGAAAGAAATGGCTGATTGCAGCCAGAGGCTGTTTCAACAACTACCTGAGCTGTAGAATGCAGTGGACCATCATCATCATTGAAGGATCTTCTGTTGAAGAGCTGATATCTGGCGCTTGGATGTCCTTCCTCCACCCAGGAGGACTGGGTAGAGAAGAGGAGTCAGCTGGCCCACTGGTGTTACTGTGAGAAAAGTCATTTAATTTGCCTTTATAAGGAAATGACAAATAAAAATCTTGAATCTATGAAATGTGTAACTGAATGTTCTGTACAACATGTTCTCGCTTTCTCTTGTTATGTAATATCATATCAGTGCACACAGAGGTGAGAAACATCTGCTGCAAAGAAGAATTTTTTCTCTCTTTCTGTGTCTGCCTCTACTACTCACTCAACCAAACATTGTTCTTTCAGCCAAAAGAACAATAGCTCGTCTTTTTGACAACTTCTGAGTCTTGATTCGATCAACTAAACCTGGACTTATCACAAACGCATTGACCTGCCTCTTACCTAGTAGTTTTTTGGTACTCCACCACAGGAAGTGGAGGGTGTTAAAGTCTGTTTTCTCCTCACAAGAAGTGTACGCTATTTGTACTGTTTCACCCAACTGGGTTACAAACTTTATTAAACTTTGGTGTGTAAGGTACATTCATCTCACAGTAACTCATGTGGTGTCACTTCAAAACTTGTCCGTGTTTCACACGAAACTAACACTCAAAGAAATAACTTGTGAAGTGGCAACCAATTTGCCACTCTTGCAGGACGTAAAGTTTCTGTACTCGTGCTTTTCGTGAGGCAATAAACTCCAAAGAAAATCCAAGAAGGCAATGAGGCCGACATAAAAGAAAGTGCAGCGATTTATTGTCACTCTGTAATCCACATTGAACACAAAATAAAAGTCGTCAAGCAAAATTCTTGGTATTAGGTCCGTCACCACAAACTAATTGACAGGAAAAAATAAGTTTTTTAATGCCTAAATGACAGCTACGGTCAGAAAATTGTTGCTCCCGTCCTGCTCCGAAACTTAATTAATGCAGAGATGCCGACAGGCGCCCACATGGCTCATTTACTGCAGTTTACTGCAGTACCAGTTTGAGATAGCGGGACAAAATAGAGCATAATAAACCTTATCTATCTGACTAAACATGAATTGTATTAAGATAAAACAAAATATCAGTTATGATTAATTATTATAAATTAAAGCAAAATAGGTATTAACTAATTAAGCACGAAAAATGCAAACATAAGCCTTATATTTTAGCCCCTAATTGTTCTGTGTGCCACAAACAATTACCTTTCACATATTCTAAGAGCCATATAACATAAAAAAACTTCAAAAACAGAATATAGGCTGGTCTTATATATAGGCTGGACCAGGAGTCAGAGGTTCAAGCACATAACTCACCATTGGAGATCAGCCTTTACCGCTGACTCTTAAGCGACCATGTAGAAGGGGCGCTACATATCACTTTCAAGTAGCAAGCAGAGCTTGGTCACAGGCCGCAGAAGAACAGTTGTGCTGCATTTCACCTTCGCCTGACGAACATGTCCTCTGCCGTCTTTGATTGTCTGGATCACCCGACCCATTATCCATGAATTTTGTGGGGCGGATTCATCCACAATAAGGACAACATCATTTTCACTGACATTCCTTTTTGGATGGGACCATTTTTGCCTCTCTTGTAAGTCTGGCAGATACTCCTTGGTCCAGCGTCTCCAAAACAAATCTGCTAAGTATTGGATCTGGCGCCATCTGCGTCTGGAGTATACGTCATTTCTGTCAAATATACCAGGAGGTAGTGGGGTTATGGCCTTCATCAACAGCAGATGACTTGGTGTGAAAGCCTCCAGGTCATTTGGATCGTTTGAGACTCTGGTGATAGGGCGGCTATTTATAATCGCCTCAACCTCACAAAGCAGAGTGTGCAGCCCCTCCTCATCAATTGTTTGCTGCTTCACAATGGAGTTGAGCACTTTCCTTATTGTCCTTATCTGCCGCTCCCATACTCCTCCAAAATGGGATACGGCCGGTGGGTTGAACATCCATGTGATGCCTTTACTTTGCAATGTGCCTTGAATCTTTGTGTTATTCAAAGCCTGTACTGCCTCCCGCAGCTCATGCTCCGTGCCCACAAAGTTTGTTCCGTTGTCGGAGCGCATCAGCCGGACCTGCCCTCGCCTAGCGATGAACCTGCGGAGTGCGTGAATGCAGGAGTCGGTGTCCAAAGAACTTGCTACCTCGATTTGCACAGCTCTCACTGTCAAACAGGTAAAAACCACACCATACCTTTTGATCATGGTCCTACCTCTTTTTATCTCAAAAGGACCGAAATAGTCCACGCCAACACTTGTAAATGGTGGCTCATCAGGTACAAGTCTGTCACTGGGAAGGTCTGCCATAACTTGACTTTCTCTTTTCCCACGCTGACGTCTGCAGGTAACACATTGTGACAGGACATGTCGGACGGCTGCGTGGGATCTTGTAATCCAATACTTTTGCCTCACCTTGGACAAGACATGATTTCTGCCACTGTGACCGAGTTCCTCATGATCTGAGAATGAGAGAGGTTGTATGCAGGTTTTGGGCCAAGATTGCAGGATGTTTAGACTCCTCTGGCATAGTTGACTTATTCAGCCTGCCACCGACTCTTAGTATGCCATCTTGTATGATTGGTGACAGCCGATGAAGAGGGCTGCCTTTTGGCACTGCTTTTTCTTCCCGAAGCATGGCAATGTCCTTACAAAATCTTTCTCTTTGACTGAAGCGTACTATTTCCAACTCTGCCTTTGCAACATCACTTACAGAGAGGGGTACAAAGGGAAGTGAACCTTTGAAGATTTTCATTTGTTTGTCCATTTCCAAACTTTGGATTTCTTCATTCAGCTTTCCAGCTTTGAAAAACATCATCAAATCTTTTCTCTTTTGAGCCAGTAGCTTAAGTGTTGACTTCAACCTGAGAACCCACGCAACGCTTCTTCTAAGGCGATACCAGTGTGGCAGGTCCAAGGGGACCAGCAACAACGCCACCTGGGGGAATTTCGCCCCCAGGAAATATAGAAAAAAACTTGAAAAGGGCAACACAGGTTCGTCGACACAGAGGTAAGAGAGCGGGTACTATGTTACAAAATAGAATTTATTTTATTTAACAACATATAACATTTCCTAACAATAAAAACAATGCTTCCAAAGGCACAACCAATAATCAATATAAGAACAGGACTGGGGCTTACCACGGTGGCAGAAAATCAAAAAGGGCAAATCCAACACAACACCTCCCGTGACACAACACACCAAACCACCACCAGGGAGTTGGGCTGCCGCACGTGTCGACCCACAGCACCTGTTAAAAGAAAAAGAAACTTAATTACTCGAAAATAATACTGAGAAAATACATACACAAACAAACAAACAAACAAACAGCCAAACCCCAAATATATAAACACTTAAATCACAACACGACAAATATAACACATCTTAAATTATATCCAGAATAATCTAATTACGGAAAACTACTAAACAAAAATAAACAAAACCAACTAATAAAGATCAACTCAACTCAACAAAGAAATCCACAAAAAGAAAAGGACAAAACAAATACTATAATCAAGAAAAATAAACACTAGAAAAATAATACACTATTAAATGGCGGTGCCTGCTGGCGCTATATTAAAAACAGTAGGCCCGGCCAACAACAGTGGACAGAGTCGAGGACAGCCGAATAATTGCTCCTACGGAGTGGTCAGGAGCGGCGTCACGGCTGTACAAAGCCGCGTCATCCACAGATGGCTTCACCTCCACTCGAAGCGACACAGTCTTAATCTAAAAACAGTCTAACCAAAACAGCAGTTCTGTTCTGAACATGGCGGCCGATGACCAGCAAAACCCTGGGCACAAAGGTGGCCAACAGAGGTGCAGCCTCTAAGGCAGCGGGAGACATGATCGCCAAGCCCACCGCTTTTCTGTACAGCAGAACAAGTCTCAGGTAACGTTATGGTGCAAACAAACCAACAGCTGATTGATAACGAGCAGCTTACCTCACAGAGAGTACCCACTGTCACCCAGGCAACCCCCGACGCGGAGCACTCCGCTCTCCCAGCCCGCAGCCACACCAGTTGCGCTACAAGAGGGCGAAACAATACTCGCTAAGTGTGCCGGGCTGTGCGGGCATCTACAGGCAAGAGAAGTGCACAGGCACCTACCTGATAGTAGCGGAGACAGGACAGAGAGGCGCGCCGTACACGCCACGCCAAACAATTCACCGCACCAACACGAACCGGATGTCACTCGCCGGAAGCATAAGGGGCGCACAATCTCATCCTACGTCTGTCAATCACTGTCAGTGAGTCGGAGGAACCTATTCGGCTACACCAGCTTGAGTAGTGATGAGTGAGTTGGGAAGTGCCGTTTGTGCTCTGCTCAGCACTAAGTGCATAAACTGAAGCTTCTTTGACCTCTGGGTCATTGTTGAGAGGCTTACATATGCTGTGTGGCATTTCAGGCCATTCAGACTCCGGTTTTGTTAAGAAGTCTGGACCCATGATCCAAGTCTTTGCATTTAGAAAAGCGTCCGCAGTAAGCCCTCTGGATGCATAGTCTGCAGGGTTGTCTGAAGTTTTCACTTATCTCCACTGAGAGACCTTTGACCTTTCTCTGATTGCCGCTACCCGATTAGCAACGAAGGTGCAGTATCTTGCAGTCTCATTTTTGAGATACTGAATAACCAGCGTGCTGTCTGTCCAAAAGACAGACTCCTCCAGACTCTGATCCAATTCAGCTCTCATCATTGTATCCATCTTAGCTACCTACCATAGACGCAGCAGTAAGCTCAAGTCGAGGTATAGTAACCGGTTTCAACGGCGTAACCCTGGCTTTGCCAATGATGAAGGCACTATGTGTCTGGTTCTGATGATTTTTGGAGACCATGAATGTGACTGTGCCATACCCTTTCTCGCTCGCGTCAGCAAAGTGATGGAGTTGAGCTGAAACAGTCTCACCAAAGTCACTCGGCTTAACACATCTATTCACTCCGAAACTGGCCAGATGATGTAAGCTTGTCACCCACTGATGCCACTGTTGAGCCAGAGCCTCGGGCATGCTATCGTCCCATGCATGTTTGGTTCTGCATAGCTCCTGCAGAATCTGCTTCACTGGAAGGATGAGTGGAGCCAAAATCCCAAGTGGATCATAAATAGTGCTCACCATTGAAAGCACTCAGTCAGTGGTTTGTTCTGAACTGAGACTCTGAACTTTAGCATGTCAGACTCAACGCACCACTGAACCCCCAGAGCTCTTTCAATAGGGAGGCAATCCTTCTCCAAGTCAAGCTCTTTGAGCTCTTTAGCCCTGTCATCCTCATGTACAGAAGCAAGCACTGCTCTACTGTTGGAAATCCACTTTATGAGACGAAAACCTCCAGCAGCACATAAATGCCGGAGCTCTTGAATGAGAGCAACTGCCTGTTTCTCACTGCCAATCGACTTAAGGCAATCATCCACGTAAAAATTCCTTAAGAGAGTGTTAGTTGCCTCTGAGCTGAATGCTGCCTGGTTGTCCTCAGCACACTTTCGTAGTGCAAAACTCGCACAGCTGGGTGATGAGGTTGCGCCGAATAAGTGAACAACCATCCGGTATTCTTTCAGCTCCTGACTGAGGTCTCCTTGAGGCCACCATAAAAACCTCAGCATTTCAGTGTCTTCGGCTGGTACCCTAACCTGACAAAATATCAATATCGGACATGAAAGCAACTGACTCCTGCCTGAACCTCAACAGCACACCAATAAGGGAACTAGTAAGGTCTGGCCCTTGCAACTGCTGAGAGTTTAAGCGCTCAAGCGCTTTTGGTACATTTGTTCCTATTAACAAACCAATTGCACCGTCAACCTGCTTGAGCTGAACCTCCTTCATATGAGGCCACTTGTCAACATTGCTCTGTTGTGGAATGTTCTCCTTTTTTATGGGAATCTCAGCTTGTGAGAAGACTTGTGGAAGCTTCAGAAAGTTGTTCTCATCTAAAGCACTGACCTCAAGCCCCAAGACAATATGTGTACTGATTATCTCCTCTTTTCTCATGGTGCGGAGCAAAATGTTGGCCTTTTTCCCTGTTACCTTTAGGTCCCTCATCAACTCCTCTGAGCAGAAATTTCCAGTACTGACTGGGTCTAAGAATGCATATGACTCAACGGTTCTGTTGCTCCTCAAATATCTGACTTTCACTGGAACTATTGAGAGTGAACGGGCTGATTCCCCGGCCTCAGTGCAACCACAAGTTTCACTATCTGCTGTAGGGGAGGAATTGGAGACTGATGACTCAGCATTCCTGCTTTCACCAGCAGAAGGAGCTGACTCACCTTTGTTGAACAACTTGCTCATTGAACATAATAAAATGATGGAAAGCGGTTCCACCCAAGTAAAATGTGTTAACTTAACCAGAAACAATTTTGTTGAGTGAACTCAATGTATGTATGTTCGGTCAACATGATGTATTTGCGTTATTATTACTTAATTACCAGGGTTCAGGCCAACTGCATTTGTGAGGGTAAATGCAACACACTGACAAAATAATGGGCCATTTGAACTTGTATGATATGATAATGAGCTACTTGAACCATGATCTCAGTTAGATAGACAACTTTAATAGTTTCTAAAACCTAGCAGTGGTCCGAGGGGCGGTAATGTATTGTGTCACTTCCTGTGCTTCCACTGGTGTTCCGCTGTGTGTCTCCTGCGCTCTCTGCAGTTTTATATCTACTGGAACTATCGTTTCACTGAACAAACACTCGTTTTATTACTAATACTAGTACTAAGACTAATACTTTCACCCGCTACTTTTGCGTAAACTCTATCGTTTACGTAGATCACATACGGTGTTTCTTTCTTTGCTAGTGTACAGTTAGCTTAGCAGCGATGACTTCTCTCTCTCCCTCTCCTTCTCCTGCTCTGTCCTGTGTTGTGTGCCACATGTTTAGTTACTCCTCTGCCTCCTTTAGTGATAAAAGTACTTGTAAAAAATGTAGCTTGCTGGCTAGGGTGGAGGCGAGGCTTAGTGAAGTAGAAACTCGGCTCCGCACCATAGAAGCTAAATCAGTAAGCCAGCCCCTAGTAGTCGGTGTGGACCACATAGCATTAGCTCCCCCAGCAGCTCCCGTGCAGCCGGGAGACAAACAGGGCAGCTGGGTGACTGTAGTGTTAAGCCTAAGAGTCCTGTCCACCACCAACCTGTTCACACCTCAAACAAGTTTTCCCCTCTCAGCACCACACAGACTGAGAAACCAACTCTGGTAATTGGTGACTCCATCCTGAGGAACGTGAAAATAGCGACGCCAGCGACCACAGTCCGGTGTTTTCCCGGGGCCAGAGCGGGCGACATAGAGTCTTATCTGAAACTGCTGGCTACAGATAATCGTAAATTCAGTAAAGTTATTATTCACGTCGGCAGTAATGACACCCGATTACGCCAATCGGAGGTCACTAAAGTTAATGTTAAGTCTGTGTGTAGGTACGCACAATCTATGTCTGACAACGTAATCTTCTCTGGTCCTTTGCCCAATGTAACCAGTGATGACATGTATAGCCGCATGTCATCATTCAATCGCTGGCTGTCGAGGTGGTGTCCAGAAAACAACATTGGGTTTTTAGATAACTGGCAAAACTTCTGGGGGAAACCTGGTCTCATGAGGAGAGACGGCGTCCATCCCACTTTGGATGGAGCAGCTCTCTTATCTAGCAGCTTAGGGCATTTTATTAGAAACCCATGACAATCCAGAGTTGAGACCAGGACACAGAGTTGCAGTCTTTCATGCTTTTCTGTGCTTCTTTTCGAGCAGTCACCTATTAAAAACCCCATAGAGACTGTGTCTGTCCCTCGACCTACTAAAGTAATAACTAAAGTAAATAAAGTAAATAAACCAATAACAAACAGAAGAGGAGTTAGACATTCTAACTTAATAAATTAATACCAACAATAAAATAGAGTCAACTAATACCACTTTCAAATGTGGACTATTAAATATAAGGTCTCTCCCCTCAAAAATTTTTTTAATAAATGATCTTATCTCTGACAATTGTATAGATTTATTCTGTGTAACTGAAACTTGGTTACATGAAGACGATTAAGTCAGTCTAAATGAATATCTGCGCATTAATGGCCTGTTTGAAGATTTTCAGTCAGGTTTTACATTAAACCATAGCACAGAAACAGCACTAGTTAAAGTTAGTAATGATCTTCTCTTGGCCTCAGATAATGGTCTAGTTTCTTTACTTGTCCTGTTAGATCTTAGTGCTGCATTTGACACCATTGATCATGATATTCTACTGCAGAGATTGGAGCAGACTCTTGGTATCACAGGTGCTGCCCTCTGCTGGTTTAAATCATACTTATCTGATATATTCCAGTTTGTTCACGTTAATGATAAAGCCTCACTACAAACACAAGTTAATTGTGGAGTTCCACAAGGCTCAGTGCTTGGGCCTATACTTTTTACCTTATATATGCTTCCTCTAGGGAACATTATTACAAAGCATAACATACACTTTCATTGTTATGCAGATGACACACAGCTATATCTATCGATGAGGCCGGATGAAATAAATCAGGTTGTTCAACTCCAGGAATGTCTCAGAGACATTAAGTCCTGGATGACCTGTAACTTTCTACTTTTAAACTCAGAAAAAACTGAGGTCATTATACTTTAGATGACATCACCATGGCTTCCAGTTCCACTGTGAGGAACCTTGGAGTTACTTTTGACCAGGAAATGTCTTTTGATTCACACATAAAACTAATTTCCAGAACAGCCTTCTTCCACCTGCGGAACATTATGAAAATTAGAAACATTCTGTCTTTACAGGATGCTGAAAAACTAGTTCATGCTTTTGTTACATCTAGATTAGATTACTGTAATTCCTTATTAGCAGGATGTTCTAACAAGTCTATTAGAATCCTTCAGTTAATTCAAAATGCTGCAGCACGAGTTCTGACAGGAACTAGAAAGAGAGACCATAAAACTCCAGTGTTAGCTTCTCTACACTGGCTCCCCGAACAGTTTAGAATTAAATTTAAAATCCTCCTCCTCATATACAAAGCACTTAATGATCAGGCCCCTTCATACCTGAAAGACCTAGTCTTACCCTATCACCCTAATAGACTACTTAGGTCACAAAATACAGGTTTACTTGTGGTTCCCAGAGTCTGTAAGAGTAGAATGGGAGGCAGAGCCTTCAGTTACCAGGCTCCTCTCCTGTGGAACCAGCTTCCAATGATAGTTCGGGAGGCGGACACTCTCTCTGTATTTAAAGTTAAACTTAAAACTTTCCTTTTTGATAAAGCTTATAGTTAGAGCTGGTTCAGGGAAACCTGGACCATCTCTTAGTTATGCTGCTATAGAACTAAACTGCTGGGGGATTTTCCTGTGGTACACGCACATTCACTCTCTCACACTCAGGATTTGATCATGACTTTTTATATGTCATTAACCTTGTCTCTTTCTCTCCCTAGTTTGTGTCTTTCCTTCCTTCCCTCTCTCTCTCTCTGTATTCTCATCATGCAGGTTGCAGGATCAAGATCCAGTTTCCGAGGCTACGCTCATCGTCACCATTATTATTATTTTGTAATTAAAAAGTCGATATCAGTAACTGTATAAACTTCTAACCTGATACAGTTGTTGTGTATCTGCTGCTGTTCTCCCTCTCTCTCTTCTGTCTGTTCCTCATCTCCCTCTTGTCCTTTCTCTCCCCCCATTTTCTGTCCCCCACCTCTCCACTGTCCCTCATTTTTCCTTTCACCCCAACTGGTCGAGGCAGATGACCACACATCTCTGAGGCTGGTTCTGTCAGAGATTTCTTCCTGTTAAGAGGGAGTTTTTTCTCTCCACTGATGCCTAGTGCTTGCTCATTGTGTGAACTGTTGGGGTTCTCTGCTCTCCTTGATGTTGTCTATGTACAGTGCCTTGAGATAATGTATGTTATGATTTGGCGCTATACAAATAAAATTGAATTGAATTTAATTGACTAAATACTTTTTTGCCTCACTGTAAATCGAGGAAAGTGCTGAATGTGAGCCTGGAGGCAAATTAGTCCAGTAGATACCACAGAGCTTATGTTTCCTGCGTGAAGTCAACTAAAATCAACTATTCACAAAGTGAGCAAGATTCTGAACTCACCCCCTGAAAGAAAACATTTCCCTTGTGTGAGTGTGAGCCATCCTGAAATGATTTTCAGGATGAGATGACTGTTCTCCAGTTATCCCCATGACTTTGATGTGCTCTGTGGTTTCATTACTTTATTCACAACATCTTTCTTATTTAAGAACTGTTGCAAGCTCTTCAGTAAAGGCTTTTCTTTTCCCTTTCATGAAGCATGTACTCAATAGGATCTAAGCAGTTGCACTCTTGTTTGATAATGAGAGAAAAGAGAAATAGGACAAGAGAGAAATCAAGAATGTGTTATGCAATGACTGAACACAATCACACAAAAAAAGAGCTAATATAGAGTTTATGACAGTCAGTACAGCCGCGTTTTCACCTGGTAACCCCCGCCTGTCCGCCCCTGTCAACGATGCCTTTTCATCCGGTAAACCCTGCCACTCCCACCTTCGTCGACGACGTGTTCTCACCCGGAAGACCCCCACCATCGACCATGGGATGCTAGCTTGTGAGCATAGTTAGCTATGCACATGGTGACTGTCGGATAGTCGAATGGACTCTAATAAAACACTCAGTAATGAAATAAAAAATGCAAAAGAAGACAATAACTAACTGTGGATAACATACCTGTACCCTTATTCTTTTCTGTTCGATGGATGATAACAGATTAAGCTTACTTTTTTCCACACGTGATGTCTCTTCTCAAAATTCCCCGAAAAAAGTACCTGACATTTATTGTACATGTCAAAATTAATTTTCTGATATAAAATGTACTTAAATACTGTATTAGAATTAAAAGTATTTAAACAACGTGAGCAATTACAATTTTGACTAGTACCGAGCGCGGTTCTGAACGGGTTCGAGCCGACCCGCTCGCGCTCTAACCCGTTCATTCACCGCGCGCGGTACTAGTTATTTTCAGTACTAGTTATTTTCAGCGGCGTCCCCGCACATGTCGATCCAAATTTCGGGGGGGATCGGTAACGTATGGCAAAGTTATAGGGCACTTCCTGTTTAAAATGGTTGTAACAGTTTGTTTTTTTAGAATTTTCTACCACCACCAGGAGGCGCTGTTTTCAAAATGTACCGTTTCAGCAACTCAGTCGTCTTCAGCAACTAACCATCATCAACTATAGCAAGTTTGGTTGGGATCAGACCTTCCATCGCAAAGTTATAAGAGTTTCATTGTCTCCATTATCTCCAATTTAAAAAGCTTTTGATAACTTTTGATGCTCAATTCGTCCACATGGATCTCACCAAGTTTGAAGGTGATCGCACAAAAGCTCTAGGAGGAGATAATTGAAATACAAGCTGTCATATTGTCTGCTGTCACCAGGGGGCGCTGTTTTCGAAATTGAATATTTTCATATAGACGTCTTTAGGGCCGGACTGTCATCAATCCTAGCAAGTTTGGTTCAGATCGGACCAGGATTCACGAAGTTGTAGCAGTTTGATTTTTTGTCCCAAAAATCCGACTTTGCGTCGTGGCCATGGCAACACCGTTAAACGATTTGTCGTCATATTGATCACGTATCATCTACCATGTGTTTTGACTGCTGTCACCAATTTTGAGTGTGGTACGATTATCTGTGTAAAAGTTATTCCCGAAATCGTAAAAAAACTTTTTTGGTGTATTTTCTTTCACCACAAGGAGGCGCTGTTTTCAAACTTCACCGTTTTTTCATAGACGTCTTCAGCCATGGCCCATCATCAATGGTAGCAAGTTTGGTTCGGATCGGACCTTCCATCGCAAAGTTATAAGAGTTTTGTTTTTCTGATGCGAAACATCAGCATCATCACAAACTTTGCCGCCCCTATCTCGTGCGCCATAAGACATTTGAAAAAACTTTTGATACTGTAAGCTCCTCAACTGGTCCACAGGGACCTCACCAAGTTTGAAGGTGATCGCACGAAAACTCTAGGAGGAGTTAGTTCAAATACCATTGCTGCGAATTTGTCTGGGGTCCCACATACTAAGTTTCAAGTGGATACAACAATCCCTGTTGGAGCAGCATCAAAAACTATAAATGTAATTATGTCTGCTGTCACTAGGTGGCGCTGTATTTGAAATTGAATATTTTCATATAGACGTGTTCAGGGCCGGACTATCATCAATCCCAGCAACTTTGGTTCAGATCGGACCAGGATTGGCAAAGTTGTAACAGTTTGTTTTTTTAGAATTTTCTACCACCACCAGGAGGCGCTGTTTTCAAAATGTACCGTTTCAGCAACACAGTCGTCTTCAGCAACTAACCATCATCAACTATAGCAAGTTTGGTTGGGATCAGACCTTCCATCGCAAAGTTATAAGAGTTTCATTGTCTGTTGTGAAAAATTATTATTATCTCCAATTTTGGCGCCCCCATCTCGTACGCCATACAATATTTTAAAAAGCTTTTGATAACTTTTGATGCTCAATTCGTCCACATGGATCTCACCAAGTTTGAAGGTGATCGCACAAAAGCTCTAGGAGGAGATAATTGAAATACAAGCTGTCATATTGTCTGCTGTCACCAGGGGGCGCTGTTTTCGAAATTGAATATTTTCATATAGATGTCTTTAGGGCCGGACTGTCATCAATCCTAGCAAGTTTGGTTCAATTTTCGACGCACATTCCCCAAACCTTTTTCAGACGTAAATTTACACCACGATTGATGCGGTCACAAAAATCTGTGAGTTTTGGGGTATGGGAAAGGCCTCAAAAATGCGATTCATTTGGGGGAATAATAAGAATAATGATAATGATAATAATAATAACTAGTAATGAAAATAACTAGTACCGCGCGCGGTTCTGAACGGGTTCGAGCCGACCCGCGCGAGTCGCCGTGTGCCACGGCTCCCCGCGCGCCTCGCGCTCTCACCCGTTCATTCACCGCGCGCGGTACTAGTTATTTTTATTACTAGTTATTTTCAGTACTAGTTATTTTCAGCAGCGTCCCCGCACATGTCGATCCAAATTTCGGGGGGGATCGGCAACGTATGGCAAAGTTATAGGGCACTTCCTGTTTAAAATGGCCGACTTCCTGTTCGGTCAAATGCGCGTCCGTAAACGTGTTCAGGGAAGTTCCCTTGTCTTACATATCTAGTTTTGTGCAGATCGGACAATCTTAGAGTTTACTTCCTGTTTTGGGCATTCCACTTCCTGTTGGGAGGTCATCTTTTGCAGACATGCTCAGGACAGGTCCCTGGTGTGACATATAAGGTTTCGTGCAAATTGGACAACGTACGGCAAAGTTAGCGGGCACTTCCTGTTTAAAATGGCCAACTTCCTGTTCGTCTCTGAAAACATGTTCAGGGAAGGTCCCGTAACTCACATATCTAGTTTTGTGTCAATCGGACAATGTAAGACTTTACTTCCTGTTTCGGGCGTTCCACTTCCTGTAGGGAGGTGACCTTTTACGGACATGTTGAGGAAGGGTCTGGGGTCCCACTTACTAAGTTTCAAGTGGATACAACAATCCCTGTTGGAGCAGCATCAAAAACTATAAATGTAATTCTGTCTGCTGTCACCAGGGGGCGCTGTATTTGAAAATGAATATTTTCATATAGACGTGTTCAGGGCGGACTGTCATCAATCCTTGCAAGTTTGGTTCAGATCGGACCAGGATTGGCAAAGTTGTAACAGTTTGTTTTTTTAGAATTTTCTACCACCACCAGGAGGCGCTGTTTTCAAAATGTACAGTTTCAGCAACACAGTCGTCTTCAGCAACTAACCATCATCAACTATAGCAAGTTTGGTTGGGATCAGACCGTCCGTCGCAAAGTTATAAGAGTTTCATTGTCTGTTGTGAAAAATTATTATTATCTCCAATTTTGGCGCCCCCTATCTCGTACGCCATACAATATTTTAAAAAGCTTTTGATAACTTTTGATGCTCAACTCGTCCACATGGACCTCACCAAGTTTGAAGGTGATCGCACAAAAGCTCTAGGAGGAGATAATTGAAATACAAGCTGTCATATTGTCTGCTGTCACCAGGGGGCGCTGTTTCCGAAATTGAATATTTTCATATAGACTTCTTTAGGGCCGGACTGTCATCAATCCTAGCAAGTTTGGTTCAGATTGGACCAGGATTTGCGAAGTTGTAGCGGTTTGATTTTTTGTCCCAAAAATCTGACTTTGCGTCGTTGCCATGGCAACACCGTTAAACGATTTGTCGTCATATTGATCACGCATCATCTACCATGTGTTTTGACTGTTGTCACCAATTTTGAGTGCAGTACGATTATCTGTGTAAAAGTTATTCCCGAAATCGTAAAAAAACTTTTTTTTGGTGTATTTTCTTTCACCACAAGGAGGCGCTGTTTTCAAACTTCACCGTTTTTTCATAGACGTCTTCAGCCATGGCCCATCATCAATGGTAGCAAGTTTGGTTTGGATCGGACCTTCCATCGCAAAGTTATAAGAGTTTTGTTTTCCTGATGCGAAACATCAGAATCATCACGAACTTTGCCGCCCCCTATCTCATGCGCCATGCGACATTTGAAAAAACTTTTGATACCGTGAGCTCCTCAACTGGTCCACAGGGACCTCACCAAGTTTGAAGGTGATCGCACGAAAAGTCTAGGAGGAGTTAGTTCAAATACCATTGCTGCGAATTCGCCAAAATCGCCAAAAAATGGCCAATCAACCCAAGATGGCGGACTTCCTGTTGGGTTTGGATCATGGTCATAATGTAATTTTTTCCTAATAATAATAATAATCCTTCCAGTTTCAATATGGTTCTTGCAACCTTGTTGCTCGAACCCTAATAATAATAATAATAAAAATAACTAGTACCGCGCGCGGTTCTGAACGGGTTCGAGCCGACCCACGCGGGTCGCCGTGTGCCACGGCTCCCCGCGTGCCTCGCGATCTCACCCGTTCATTCACCGCGCGCGGTACTAGTTATTTTCAGTACTAGTTATTTTCAGTACTAGTTATTTTCAGCGGCGTCTCCGCACATGTCGATCCAAATTTCGGGGGGGATCGGCAACGTATGGCAAAGTTATAGGGCACTTCCTGTTTAAAATGGCCGACTTCCTGTTCGGTCAAATGCGCGTCCGTAAACGTGTTCAGGGAAGTTCCCTTGTCTTACATATCAAGTTTTGTGCAGATCGGACAATCTTAGAGTTTACTTCCTGTTTCGGGCATTCCACTTCCTGTTGGGAGGTCATCTTTTGCAGACATGCTCAGGACAGGTCCCTGGTGTGACATATAAGGTTTTGTGCAAATTGGACAACGTACTGCAAAGTTAGCGGGCACTTCCTGTTTAAAATGGCCAACTTCCTGTTCGTCTCTGGAAACATGTTCAGGGAAGGTCCCGTAACTCACATATCTAGTTTTGTGTCAATCGGACAATGTAAGACTTTACTTCCTGTTTCGGGCGTTCCACTTCCTGTAGGGAGGTGACCTTTTACAGACATGCTCAGGACAGGTCCCTGGTGTCACATATAAGGTTTTGTGCAGATCGGACAATATACTGCAAAGTTAGAGGGCACTTCCTGTTTAAAATGGCCAACTTCCTGTTCGGTCAATGGCGTCTCCGTAAACATGTTCAGGGAAGGTCCCATAACTCGCATATAAGGTTTCGTGCAAATCGGACAACGTACGGCAAAGTTAGAGGGCACTTCCTGTTTAAAATGGCCGACTTCCTGTTCGTCTCCGGAAACATGTTCAGGGAAGGTCCCTTAACTTACATATCTAGTTTCGTGTCAATCGGACAATGTAAGACTTTACTTCCTGTTTCGGGTGTTCCACTTCCTGTAGGGAGGTGACCTTTTACGGACATGTTGAGGAAGGGTCTGGGGTCCCACATACTAAGTTTCAAGTGGATACAACGATCCCTGTTGGAGCAGCATCAAAAACTATATATGTAATTCTGTCTGCTGTCACCAGGGGGCGCTGTATTTGAAAATTAATATTTTCATATAGACGTGTTCAGGGCCGGACTGTCATCAATCCCAGCAACTTTGGTTCAGATCGGACCAGGATTGGCAAAGCTGTAACAGTTTGTTTTTTTAGAATTTTCTACCACCACCAGGAGGCGCTGTTTTCAGAATGTACCGTTTCAGCAACACAGTCGTCTTCAGCAACTAACCATCATCAACTAAAGCAAGTTTGGTTGGGATCAGACCTTCCATCGCAAAGTTATAAGAGTTTCACTGTCTGTTGTGAAAAATTATTATTATCTCCAACTTTGGCGCCCCCTATCTCGGACGCCATACAATATTTTAAAAAGCTTTTGATACCTTTTGATGCTCAACTCGTCCACATTGATCTCACCAAGTTTGAAGGTGATCGCACGAAAACTCTAGGAGGAGATAATTGAAATACAAGCTGTCATACTGTCTGCTGTCAACAGGGGGCGCTGTTTTTGAAATTGAATATTTTCATATAGACGTCTTTAGGGCGGGACTATCATCAATCCTAGCAAGTTTGGTTCACATCGGACCAGGATTTGCGAAGTTGTAGCAGTTTGATTTTTTGTCCCAAAAATCCGACTTTGCGTCGTTGCCATGGCAACACCGTTAAACGATTTGTCGTCATATTGATCACGCATCATCTACCATGTGTTTTGACTGTTGTCACCAATTTTGAGTCTTGATGCGATTATCTGTGTAAAAGTTATTCCCGAAATCGTAAAAAACTTTTGTATTTTCTTTCACCACAAGGAGGCGCTGTTTTCAAACTTCACCGTTTTTCATAGACGTCTTCCAGCCGGCCCATCATCAATGGTAGGTTCCGGTCCGGACCTTCCGCCATAAAAGGATTATAAGGTTTTGTTGTTTTCTGATGTGAAACATCAAGTCATCGCGAACTTTAAGCCCCTATCTCAGCGGCGCCATCGACATTTGAAAAAAACTTTTGATACCGTGAAGGCTCCTCAACTGGTCCACAGGGACCTCACCAAGTTTGAAGGTGATCGCACGAAAACTCTAGGAGGAGTTAGTTCAAATACCATTGCTGCGAATTCGCCAAAATCGCCAAAAAATCGCCAATCAACCCAAGATGGCGGATTTCCTGTTGGGTTTGGATCATGGTCATAATGTAATTTTTTCTTCATCCTGACCCACTACACATGTGTACCGAATTTCGTGCATGTGCGATATTTGTATTGGTCATGGTGAATTTGGACAGGTGGCGCCGCACTTATTGGCCCCTCCCACATTCAATTTTCAACGCACATTCCCCGAACCTTTTTCAGACGTAAATTTACACCAGGATTGATGCGGTCACAAAAATCTGTGAGTTTTGGGGTATGGGAAAGGCCTCAAAAAGGCGATTCATTTGGGGGAATAATAAGAATAAAAATAACTAGTACCGCGCGCGGTTCTGAACGGGTTCGAGCCGACCCACGCGGGTCGCCGTGTGCCACGGCTCCCCGCGTGCCTCGCGCTCTCACCCGTTCATTCACCGCGCGCGGTACTAGTTATTTTCAGTACTAGTTATTTTCAGTACTAGTTATTTTCAGCGCCGTCCCAGCGCATGTCGTTCCAAATTTCGAGGGGGATCAGGCGACGTATGGCAAAGTTATAGGGCACTTCCTGTTTAAAATGGCAGACTTCCTGTTCAGTCAAGTGCGTGTCCGTAAACGTGTTCAGGGAACTTCCCTTGTCTTACATATCAAGTTTTGTGCAGATCGGACAATCTTAGAGTTGACTTCCTGTTTCGGGCATTCCACTTCCTGTTGGGAGGTCATCTCTTGCAGACATGCTCAGGACAGGTCCCTGGTGTCACATATAAGGTTTTGTGCAGATCGGACAATGTACTGCAAAGTTATAGGGCACTTCCTGTTTAAAATGGCCAACTTCCTGTTCGGTCAAATGCGCGTCCGTAAACGTGTTCAGGGAAGTTCCCTTGTCTTACATATCAAGTTTTGTGCAGATCGGACAATCTTAGAGTTTACTTCCTGTTTCGGGCATTCCACTTCCTGTTGGGAGGTCATCTTTTACAGACATGCTCAGGACAGGTCCCTGGTGTGACATATAAGGTTTCGTGCAAATTGGACAATGTACTGCAAAGTTAGCGGGCACTTCCTGTTTAAAATGGCCGACTTCCTGTTCGTCTCTGGAAACATGTTCAGGGAAGGTCCCGTAACTCACATATCTAGTTTTGTGTCAATCGGACAATGTAAGACTTTACTTCCTGTTTCGGGTGTTCCACTTCCTGTAGGGAGGTGACCTTTTTCAGACATGCTCAGGACAGGTCCCTGGTGTCACATATAAGGTTTTGTGCAGATCGACAATGTACTGCAAAGTTAGAGGGCACTTCCTACTTAAATGGCTCACTTCCTGTTCGGGTCAACGGGCGCCTCCGGTAAACATGTTCAGGAAGGTCCCGTACATATAAGGTTTTGTGCAAATCGGACAACGACGGTGCTAGAGGGCACTTCCTGTTTAAAATGGCTCTAATTTCCCACTGGCTCGAAACAAGTTCAGGAAGGTCCCGTGAACTCACATATCTAGTTTCAGGTCAAACGACAATGTAAGACTTCCATTTCCTGTTTCATGCTCACCTCCTGTAGGAGGGGTGACCTTTTACTTCTAGACATGTTGAGGAAGGGTCTGGGGGTCCCACATACTAAGTTTCAAGTGATACAACAATCCCTGTTGGAGCAGCATCAAAAACTATAAATGTAATTCTGTCTGATGTCACCAGGGGGCGCTGTATTTGAAAATTAATATTTTCATATAGACGTGTTCAGGGCCGGACTATCATCAATCCCAGCAACTTTGGTTCAGATCGGACCAGGATTGGCAAAGTTGTAACAGTTTGTTTTTTTAGAATTTTCTACCACCACCAGGAGTCGCTGTTTTCAAAATGTACCGTTTCAGCAACACAGTCGTCTTCAGGAACTAACCATCATCAACTATAGCAAGTTTGGTTGGGATCAGACCTTCCATCGCAAAGTTATAAGAGTTTCATTGTCTGTTGTGAAAAATTATTATTATCTCCAACTTTGGCGCCCCCTATCTCCTACGCCATACAATATTTTAAAAATCTTTTGATAACTTTTGATGCTCAACTCGTCCACATGGATCTCACCAAGTTTGAAGGTGATCGCACAAAAGCTCTAGGAGGAGATAATTGAAATACAAGCGGTCATACTGTCTGCTGTCAACAGGGGCGCTGCTTTCGAAATTGAATATTTCATATAGACGCCTTTAGGCCGGACTGTCATCAATCCTAGCAAGTCGGTCTAGATCGACCAGATTTTAAGCGGTTAGAAAGTAGCTTCGATTTTTGTCCCAAAATTCGACTTTGCTGCTTGCTATGGCAACACCGCTAAACGTGATTTGTCGTCATATTGATCACGATCATCTACCATGTGTTTTGACTGTTGTCACGCAATTTTGAGTGCGCGGTATCGATTATTCAAAAGTTATTCCCAAATCAACAAAAAACTTCTTTTTGGTGTATTTCTTTCACCACAGGCGCTGTTTTCAAACTTCACCGTTTTTTCATAGACGTCTTAAGCCATGGCCTATCATCAATGGTAGCAACTTTGGTTCGGATCGGACCTTCCATCGCAAAGTTATATGAGTTTTGTTTTTCTGATGCGAAACATCAGAATCATCACAGACTTTGCCGCCCCCTATCTCGCGCGCCATGCGACATTTGAAAAAACTTTTGATACTGTAAGCTCCTCAACTGGTCCACAGGGACCTCACCAAGTTTGAAGGTGATCGCACGAAAACTCTAGGAGGAGTTAGTTCAAATACCATTGCTGCGAATTCGCCAAAATCGCCAAAAAATCGCCAATCAACCTAAGATGGCGGAATTCCTGTTGGGTTTGGATCATG
>NW_025321139.1:0-3785 GCF_019176455.1 Solea senegalensis | reverse complement strand
AATAGCCAACCACGAAGGGACTCGAACCCTCAATCTTCTGATCCGAAGTCAGACGCCTTGTCCATTAGGCCACATGGTCCCGTCATTCGCACACAATGGTGCGGTCAAAGAGCAGGCCACACACCCCGCCTTCCAAGTAAAGGCACTGTTCTCAGTCGAAATGCAAGCCTGACCCATGAGGAAGTAGGCACCACCTATATGACTCAAAGGCTATGGGTTCAAAGCCCACCGCTGTCTACTTTTTACAGATTCCTGTGTCGCTGAAGGAGAAAAAAAGAGGCTCTGTAGCGCAATGGACAGCGCATTGGACTTCTAGCTGATAAACACAGAAAGTGATTCAAAGGTTGTGGGTTCGAGTCCCACCAGAGTCAGTTCTTATGCATCGACCACATCCATTGGGGTCCTCTTTGATAAATCACAGGCTTCAGCCACTGACTGTGCAAACCGTTGTGTGACATTTTCACACAGAAGTACTGAACGCACACAAGGGGCAGTGGGCAACACTCATATGTATCTTTGCTCAAAGCAGACCTTGAAACAACAACCCTCCAATTAAAAGCCAAACTGCTGTGGGTACCAAGCACTTGTACTGTCATAGAACAGGTAAAGAACCAACAACAAGCACAAATAGTCAACCACGAAGGGACTCGAACCCTCAATCTTCTGATCCGAAGTCAGACGCCTTGTCCATTAGGCCACATGGTCCCGTCATTCGCACACAGTGGTGCGGTCACAGAGCAGGCCACACACCCCGCCTTCCAAGTAAAGGCACTGTTCTCAGTCGAAATGCAAGCCTGACCCATGAGGAAGTAGGCACCACCTATATGACTCAAAGGCTATGGGTTCAAAGACCACCGCTGTCTACTTTTTACAGATTCCTGTGTCGCTGAAGGAGAAAAAAAGAGGCTCTGTAGCGCAATGGACAGCGCATTGGACTTCTAGCTGATAAACACAGAAAGTGATTCAAAGGTTGTGGGTTCGAGTCCCACCAGAGTCAGTTCTTATGCATCGACCACATCCATTGGGGTCCTCTTTGATACATCACAGGCTTCAGCCACTGACTGTGCAAACCGTTGTGTGACATTTTCACACAGAAGTACTGAACGCACACAAGGGGCAGTGGGCAACACTCATATGTATCTTTGCTCAAAGCAGACCTTGAAACAACAACCCTCCAATTACAAAAAGCCGACGCTGGTACCCAGCACTTGTACTGTCGCGCGCACAGGTAAAGGCAGCAAGCACAATGGCCAACCACGGGGCCTCAATCTTCGTCCGAGTCAGGCGCTATCCGTGGAGCCCACATGAGATCCCTCGTTACTTTCAATAAGATGCGGTCAAAGAGCAGGCCGCCTTCCAAGTAAAGGCACTGTTGCCGGTCAGTACAAGCCTGTGAGGAAGTAGAGCACCACCTATATGAGCTCAAGGCTATGGGTTTCCGAAGCCCGCAGCTGTCTACTTTACAGATTCGCTGTGGCTGAAGGAGAAAAAAGAGGCTCTGTAGCGCACTGGACAGCGCATTGGACTTCTAGCTGATAAATACAGAAAGTGATTCAAAGGTTGTGGGTTCGAGTTCCACCAGAGTCAGTTCTTATGCATCGACCACATCCATTGGGGTCCTCTTTCATACATAACAGGCTTCAGCCACTGACTGTGCAAACCGTTGTGTGACATTTTCACACAGAAGTACTGAACGCACACAAGGGGCAGTGGGCAACACTCATATGTATCTTTGCTCAAAGCAGACCTTGAAACAACAACCCTCCAATTAAAAGCCAAACTGCTGTGGGTACCAAGCACTTGTACTGTCATAGAACAGGTAAAGAACCAACAACAAGCACAAATAGTCAACCACGAAGGGACTCGAACCCTCAATCTTCTGATCCGAAGTCAGACGCCTTGTCCATTAGGCCACATGGTCCCGTCATTCGCACACAGTGGTGCGGTCACAGAGCAGGCCACACACCCCGCCTTCCAAGTAAAGGCACTGTTCTCAGTCGAAATGCAAGCCTGACCCATAAGGAAGTAGGCACCACCTATATGACTCAAAGGCTATGGGTTCAAAGACCACCGCTGTCTACTTTTTACAGATTCCTGTGTCGCTGAAGGAGAAAAAAAGAGGCTCTGTAGCGCAATGGACAGCGCATTGGACTTCTAGCTGATAAACACAGAAAGTGATTCAAAGGTTGTGGGTTCGAGTCCCACCAGAGTCAGTTCTTATGCATCGACCACATCCATTGGGGTCCTCTTTGATACATCACAGGCTTCAGCCACTGACTGTGCAAACCGTTGTGTGACATTTTCACACAGAAGTACTGAACGCACACAAGGGGCAGTGGGCAACACTCATATGTATCTTTGCTCAAAGCAGACCTTGAAACAACAACCCTCCAATAAAAAGCCAAACTGCTGTGGGTACCAAGCACTTGTACTGTCATAGCACAGGTAAAGAACCAACAACAAGCACAAATAGTCAACCACGAAGGGACTCGAACCCTCAATCATCTGATCCGAAGTCAGACGCCTTGTCCATTAGGCCACATGGTCCCGTCGTTTGCACACAGTGGTGCGGTCACAGAGCAGGCCACACACCCCGCCTTCCAAGTAAAGGCACTGTTCTCAGTCGAAATGCAAGCCTGACCCATGAGGAAGTAGGCACCACCTATATGACTCAAAGGCTATGGGTTCAAAGACCACCGCTGTCTACTTTTTACAGATTCCTGTGTCGCTGAAGGAGAAAAAAGAGGCTCTGTAGCGCAATGGACAGCGCATTGGACTTCTAGCTGATAAACACAGAAAGTGATTCAAAGGTTGTGGGTTCGAGTCCCACCAGAGTCAGTTCTTATAAATCGACCACATCCATTGGGGTCCTCTTTGATAGATCACAGGCTTCAGCCACTGACTGTGCAAACCGTTGTGTGACATTTTCACACAGAAGTACTGAACGCACACAAGGGGCAGTGGGCAACACTCATATGTATCTTTGCTCAAAGCAGACCTTGAAACAACAACCCTCCAATTAAAAGCCAAACTGCTAAGGGTACCAAGCACTTGTACTGTCATAGCACAGGTAAAGAACCAACAACAAGCACAAATAGTCAACCACGAAGGGACTCAAACCCTCAATCTTCTGATCCGAAGTCAGACGCCTTGTCCATTAGGCCACATGGTCCCGTCCTTCGCACACAGTGGTGCGGTCAAAGAGCAGGCCACACACCCCGCCTTCCAAGTAAAGGCACTGTTCTCAGTCGAAATGCAAGCCTGACCCATAAGGAAGTAGGCACCACCTATATGACTCAAAGGCTATGGGTTCAAAGACCACCGCTGTCTACTTTTTACAGATTCCTGTGTCGCTGAAGGAGAAAAAAAGAGGCTCTGTAGCGCAATGGACAGCGCATTGGACTTCTAGCTGATAAACACAGAAAATGATTCAAAGGTTGTGGGTTCGAGTCCCACCAGAGTCAGTTCTTATGCATCGACCACATCCATTGGGGTCCTCTTTGATACATCACAGGCTTCAGCCACTGACTGTGCAAACCGTTGTGTGACATTTTCACACAGAAGTACTGAACGCCCACAAGGGGCAGTGGGCAACACTCATATGTATCTTTGCTCAAAGCAGACCTTGAAACAACAACCCTCCAATTAAAAGCCAAACTGCTGTGGGTACCAAGCACTTGTACTGTCATAGCACAGGTAAAGAACCAACAACAAGCACAAATAGTCAACCACGAAGGGACTCAAACCCTCAATCTTCTGATCCGAAGTCAGACGCCTTGTCCATT
>NW_025321138.1:0-20713 GCF_019176455.1 Solea senegalensis | reverse complement strand
ATTTGATATTTCCTTCTCGTTGGCTGCAGTTTTGAAGGAAAAACACCATAAAAATGAGGCAAAACATCAACAAAAGACTATTTGACCCACTGTTATTGGACCCCGATGCACTTAGTGAAGAATGTAATATATAATGATGATTGTGAGGATGTGTTTGTTTGTTGTGATAATGAAGTGTGGTCCTGAAGCTGAGGGGATGATGAGTCTGTTTCTAGGCCAACAGAAGAGAGACACACACAGAGAGAGAGAGAGACAGAGAGAGAGAGAGAGAGACAGAGAGAGAGAGAGAGACAGGCAACGCTGCGTCTACTATGACACAGCAGTATGTCTGTCTCTGTCTCATCTGGCCTCCCAACAAAAGACAAGTGCACCGACGCTGTGCTGCGTTTAAGTGAGAAAACACAATGGGATACTCACGGTGCAGAGGAGGCACCGGGTACTGCTGCTCCGCCGTGTCCCGGATTTCCTCCGGAATACATTTCCCTTCGCTCACATAATTCGACGGAAAGATTCCGACCCGGTCCGCGATCATTCCGGTCCACCAGCCCTCATCTCCGGACACCAGGGAGTCCTTGGACAGGACCTCCACCACGTCTCCTCTGCGGAGGCTGAGCTCGTCATCCGCACTCGCTTCATAATCGAACACGGCCGTCCACAAGCCTGGCGGTGGTGGTGGCGGCGGCGGCGGCGGCGGCTGTGCGGCGGGTGCCGCATCCTGCGCGGCGCTGACACCATTGTGCGGCGTGGGCCAGCGGAACACGTCTGCTTCTGCGTCTTCTGACGACGAAACGCGCGCATTGGGACTCAAACTATTGTCCAAAGCGGGTTTGGAGACATCCATGGACGCGATCCATAGGGGCGACCTGGATCACTGCAGGCGCATCCACCTGGCGCGAGCTCCGTGCGTCTGCACACACACACACACACGCGCGCGCGCGCAACTAAGTAGCCTGTGATCGCGCACAGTGACCCCGCAGAAACCTGGAGGGACACTTCTGCTGCATCGTCCGCCTTTCTGGATCTGGATCTGGATCTGATCTGGATCACACACTCACCTCCAGCAGGAACATTTTCAACGCACAGATCTGCAGCCAATGACCGCGGCGTCACCGCGAGGACGCAGCACGTTTTACTTTAAGCCAATTGTGCCAACGTGCGTACGATCCCCGGCTTCCTATTGGCGCACAGACACGTCACTGGCAGATTATGTCCCGCCTCCTTCCGACGTCAGACCCTGAACCTGAATAAAAGAATCACATATGAAATATTTGACCACTTTACACTTCTCCAAATTCCTACACATAGAAAACAAACAAAACCAGAATCTCTTACACATTTTATTCAGCATTTATCTCAAATTCATCTGACGAATCATATGTTGTATAATACTCAAAAAAAACAAAAACAATCCATTTTGAATTAGTTGCAAAAATGTAAGGATTTTGCTGTAAATCTGTTAATCTAGCATGGTACATTTCATATACATAAATGTAAACATATGAAATACTTTTATTGTGAATCATATATTGCTTGTTCCATATCAACACAGAACACAGACACTTTTTTATTTTGAAAATCTCTCATCATAATATTTTAGTATTTTTATAATTATTTTGGTGGAAGGAACACAGAGACCATATCATTTTGAGTAATGTTATACAGTAAACTGTAACACACACACACACACACACAAAGGAAGCATGTCTTTTCTTTAAATGATCGCCTTTATTTATTCATAGACACCCCCTCCCACAAAAAAAAAAAGAAATGAAGAAGAACATAAGAAAATACTAAAATACTCAACTTAAGTTAAATTTCATTTTTCATGCACAATTCCCAGAAATAAAAACAAAATCCATAGCAAGGGATTAAAAAAACAAAACAACCCACATACACATTCAAATAAACAAGAGTCATTATTTCAGTGATGTAATGAGGCGTGTGTGTGTGTGTGTGTGTGTAAAGTCACTCCATACTTATTGAAAGTGTAATTCAAAATGATTCAGTGCATTTAAAACTGATTCTTACTATTCTAACGCCATGTTATACAACATGAGGGATATACTGATGTCTGCGTGAATGAACCCCAAACCTCACTGTCACTTCAGTCCACTTCACATGTCGTGTTTATGTAAAGAGTTATTAAAGAAGTTACATATTTGGGAAGATTTTGATTTATGCCTTCTTCTTTTTTTAAATGGTGTAAATTAAGATATAAATGATTTAATTAAAAATGTGACAGTGTGAGTCAATGGTATGATTTGGATGCAAAAAAAGCTCCCCATAATCTTGATTTTCATCATTAACATAACATAATAAACTTAATTAATTAATTAATACATTGAATTTTGTCTCTATTTACTATTATGATTTAGACTTTTTATATGTATTTTTATAGTTAGGGTGACATCTGAGGGATTTATTTAATTTTTGCTTGGAGTTTTAATCTGAAAAACTGACTTTTTAAAAAGCTACTTTACACTAACTTTTTTTTAAATTTATTCTTTTTTATAAAAAAAAAAAAGGCTGCTCTGAATATTTCGTCGTTTGTAAAATGTAAACAAAGCAGTGTCCCGTGCACCCTGCGTCTGGTTGGTTTGACAGCTTTATGGAAAACATACAGAGGCAAATTACGAAAGATGTGGAACGCAATCAGCGAAAATATGCAGTGGAGTGCGATCAACAGGGTTATTAGACAGTGTTCTGGTTTTAGCTGCAGGCTGAGAACTTTTCTTGGCTTCGTGACTGGATGGAAACAGTAAAATAGGAATCAAAAGTCATTTCTGAATAAATATCTGTGTAAAAACAAAAACCCTTTGTGCTTTTTTTTAAATGCAACATACATTTCTTGAGTGTTTTTGGGCAGTAAACAAGTCTGAGACTGTGGCAATGTAAGATAATCTGAAAGTAGACGTTTTGATCTCAGTCAGGGAAACCAGTGCTTGCTTATGAACCAGAAAGTTGCTTTTATTCCACAGTAAAAGAAGAACAAAACGACTTGATCTCAAAAAACATCGGTCAGCTTTGGAAATTTGCTTCTTTTTTTTTTTGTTCGTTTTCTTGTAAATGTGACATCTCATTGTCATTCAGCACAAACAAAAACATAGCCATCCATTAATAAAATGTGATTTAAAAAATAAGAGTATTCACCTCATCACTGAAGCTTTCCTCAGTGTCTCACAACATCAGCAACCACAAGTCTAACTACTGCATGGTGATATTTCATATTTCTGCTCCATCCTGCAGGCTGAGAAAAACAAAAAGAACCAAAAAAATAAAAAGTCTGGTGCTTAAAGAAGTGATTCATATGATAAATATGTTGTTTTTCATTTCATAAAAGTAAGACATGTCATTTTAAGACAGGGTGTCAAGAGTCGTGCCTTTGTGGAGACCATCAGCAGCAACAACAGCAGCACCTGGTGCACACGTGAGTGCGGATTGGGGGCGGGTACACATGCACATTAGCACACGCACACACACACACACACACACAGGCCGGCGTTCAGCGCTTCAAAACACGTCCTGACAGAATTTCAAATCAACAGTACAACCAAATAAATAAACCATACGAGTAAAAGCCACTATAGGCAAAGATAAAAATGGACTTGACTTGTCACTTAGAGTCAAAATGTTTTTGATATTTAAAAAAAAAATAAAATAAACAAGAGGGTGACTTGGTGAGGAAAATGTTTTAAATAAATGAGGTAAAATTTCACTGGCTTAGATGAAGTGACTGTAGATAGAGTTGTGTTGATGCATTAATATTGTGTCTAAAAACAATAATTATGTACATAACGTGGTAAAGTTTGTGTTGCCTCTGAATGGGACAGTCGTCTCACTGTCCTTTCCTTTAATGCAGCAGTGGACTGTCCCGCTCACTCTGCATGTGTGTGTGTGTGTGTGTTTATACAGTGTATAAGAGAGATAAAGAGAGGGAGCGTAAAGGGAGCAGGTGTGGTCCTGGGCCAGGAAAAGAGCATCCGATTCAGCCACAAGACGTATTTACATCGCTGCTCACCACAACGGAAGAACACGGACAAGGAAGAAGATGAGGAGGAAGAGGAAGAGGGCTCACCACAGGGACTGGAGAATGACATCCCCCTTGTGGAAAAATAATGTCACTGCCACTGACACTTTTTGTGTAATGTTTGTTGTTTTTAAACAGATGTTACATCCCTTTTTGGTACTTGGATGCCTTTTAAATTATCAAAATAACTGACTTTATAGATTATACAACATATGCCTAATACCTGGCCCTGCATGTTTTAGACCGGAGGTGTCAAACATGGGGCCCACCACTCAATATCATGGCCCCGCAAAGTCCTCTCCCTTTAAACAATTACAGTAGTGAGCATTATTATTTACTTAATTTGTGATATTTTTGATATTAAAAGATGTGTTTTTATTGTGACGCGTACATCCTTCCATATCAAAACAAGCACTTTTACTTTGAAATGATGTGAAATATCACCTTGAGTATCTTTATTGCATTCATCCATCATGATGGAATATTGTGGGGTTTTTTTTATTTTAAGATCATAATAAGATAATATGCAATATTATTGCCCACCCACTACTGAACACTGACCCACATTTCACACGTTTCCCAGCTCCAACAAACCTGATTCAAATAAATTGGTCGTTGCCAGGTTTTTGCAGAGCTTGTTGACGAGGTGACTATTTGAA
Organism: Solea senegalensis; assembly: GCF_019176455.1. Classification (NCBI taxonomy): domain Eukaryota; kingdom Metazoa; phylum Chordata; class Actinopteri; order Pleuronectiformes; family Soleidae; genus Solea; species Solea senegalensis. The sequence continues at coordinate 16,027 of NW_025321138.1, read as the reverse complement.
TCAGATGTGTAGGAGCAGGGAAACGTCTGAAACACGCCTTATAAACATGTTCTACTCCTCACAGGCATTGCAAACGAGTGATGATCATTTTAAAATCAAAGCACCGGCCATGTGTGTTCAACAGCAATTAAACAGTCAATTCAATTCAACTTGCAGCTTCCTGTTGCTCCGATACTCACGCCATCCATCAACACTGCTCCTCACTGAAGAGTCTTAATCCAAACTGGAGCAGATTACAAATTATAAGAAAAAGTCAGCCTGGTTTTCCATGAAAGAGTTTGCTATTAGCCAATTCTGCATTCACTCTCACATTTGGCCATCTACTATGTCATTATTATTATTTTTCTTGCTAACACTGAACTAAATTTAACAAAGGTTTACAAAGCCAAGAATATTGGACTCAAATTTCATGAGGTGGCCAGAAAAACAACATTAAAAGTTTGCTAACAGGGCTAACTGGTGTTCGTATAAACTTAGCTTCTGATGTTAGCATGAATTAGCTAACAAAGATTAGCAACGTCACAGAGAGCTAAAGTGCTAAAACTGTTATTGTTTTAGCTCAATTAATCGAGAAAGTGAGAGTAATAAAAATGAATGAAAGGTTGTTTATTCTATATTCCTGTTCTTAGTCGTGTTTATCATGGATAAACATGTTACGATGCAGCCTAAGCTAACACAAGGGTTAGTTATATTTCTAGTAGCTGTAGCTTTTTGCTACGAAATTAATTGTTATGTACTGTAATTGCTTAACAAATTCATTAGATTTATTAGTTAACAGCAATGGTAATTGGCATGTTTTACATTTCTGTAATGGTTAATAAACCAGGGTTTTTTTAAATGCTAAAATCAAATTATTATGAATTATTATTTTTATCCATGAATTTTCATGTACTAGTAAATTATAGTTATTTACCTGCATTCCTGAACAGGACCGTGGCAGACGTGTTTGCGACGTTCGTTAAGTTTGTACATTTTATTCTATTTGAGTGGCGGAAAGGTTGAAAAAGTAAGAATTGAATTTCATATGACAAATAAATATCTTGAATCTAATACATTTGTTAAGCACTGTAAGTCTGTTAAGAGCTCTAAATGTTTCAATATATATTCTTATGGAAAACAGCTACTAGCAGTTCATGGCACTAGGATTTTGCACTTTGTTTGTAATTATAACACGGCAGACGTCGACAATTTGTCAACTGACAAAAGGAAAGTCAGCAAACTAAGATGATAATCACAATCAATGACTTTTAGTCCCTCATACTGAAATATTTCCTGCCTTTACTTTGCTTTTTATTTCACTGAACACTGACTATCTTTGGGGTTTGAACAGTTGATTGTACAAAAGGGACTCTGAAGTTGTGACCCTGACCTGCACTTGCACTCCTTTTATTGAACTCGTTCTACTACAGCAAATTAGCCATCATAGTTTTTCTGTCCTCCATTTTGGAGAGAGGTTCTTCAGTTTCTCAGTGGAGTGATTATCTGGTTAGTGTGGGCAGCTGCAAATGCTTCCCCCTGCACAGGCACTCTGTTCACTCCTTTATAATATTGGCCTTTTGCACATGTACAAGTAGAAGTCTCCATAAATAGTTGTATACAGCGAAGTGCATGGATGGAAGAGTACAAAAATACCTCTGAATTTTTATCTCTGCAGCGACACAATTTCTCTCTTCTTCTTTTTTTTTTAGCGTTCTGATTGAAAAGGTGAAAATTCGAATCAGATATCAGTGAATAAATAAAATACAACGTTATACTTTTACTCGTAGGCAAGATACATAACTCTTAGAAATGTGAAGACATCGTTCCAGTGAATAGTTTGACCCCCGCCCCCCCCCATCCAACCCCGCCCCCCTCCTCACGCTGAGCAACAGAAATCCTCTGATGTTAGAGCAGAAGGTGACCACGTTTAAAGAAAGATTCAAAATATACAGAAAATATGGAAATATATTATATATAGATAAGTATAGAGTACGGAAGTAATGTTCAGGGCAGTTTGACCGTGTTCACTGTGTCCACCTCGTCCTCCTGTCTGTCTGAATGGTGATTCGTCTGCCAGTGTGTTCACACACAGTCACTGTCGCGCCTCTGAGGACTCAGTGCAGTGCTCCTTAGGAAGCTATGCAAATAAAAATAAATACTATGAATCCATCCCACTGTCACTCGACGTCACGTTTCCATTTACGATATATTCTTCTGCTATTCCTTAACGTAGATCAGAAAATAGTTCTTTGATTTCTCTTTTGTGTATGTGTGTTTCTTTTTTTGTTTTGTTGTTTATTGAAATTTTTTGCATTTTTATCCCCAAAATACTTTTTAAAAAAAGTCATTCTCGTCAGATGTTGAGAAAAATATAGACCTCTGGTTAACTCAGCTCTCTCCGGGTATAAGACTGCAGTCTCTTCTAGTGGAATGCAGGACTACCTCTTGGTATTGGCGTCTTCTGGATTTGGCGGTTTCCCAATCCCAACTGTAAGCACACTCGCACGGGCTCAAGGACAGCTCTCTGATACGCCAGGTCAAACAGGCCAGGATTCACACCTCCAAGCATCCTTAAAGACGGGGTTGAGGGAGAGACGGAGGTGGGAGAGGGCGGAAGGCGTCTGGGAAATTCCCACGCTTACCTCTCCTGTCCTTCCACACAATACAAGTAAAAACCCAATTCCACAGTGCGAGAGTGCACTCTTTTACCTCTGAAGTTGTACTTTAAACCCCTGTGAGTTCATGTTCTCACATTCACGAGTCTCTTCCCGCTTAGAAGCCCTCTATATGACAGTAGGCCTCCAGACTGGAGAAGAGGATGTAAAGAAACCAGAGGCTGAAAAAGAAGGCTGTCGTGGCCAGTCTGTGTCCCCGAGGTCCGCCCAGTTCTCCTCCGATGTGAGCGCGGCGTCGGTAAAGAAGCACCGAAACGGCCAGGAAGGCGAAGATGGTGAAGAGAGTGACAGAGAAGGCCAGGGAGCCGGCCTCCACCACGAACGGCTTGCCTTTCATGTGCCAGTAGATGGCTGCCACCGACCAGGCCACGCCGATTCCCAGGAAGACATTGACGGCATTGCTGCCGGTCACATTTCCAATGGAGGCATCTGCGTACGTGTCCTGGACGGCTGACACCTTACTGGCAAACGTGTCTGTAGAGAGAAAAGTCAAGGTGTCATGACAGTTTGACTTTATTTTAAACATCCAATAAATTCATTCTTAAAGCTGTATGTTAATATAAACATAGAGCCATCACTAGTTGTAAGTCCAGTCGAAGCTGGTTAAAATAGCAAAAATAGGGATATCAGCCATCTTGACGATAAAGTGTGAATGGATTCACACGTTACATGAACATGTCCTTGTCCAAAAGTGTCCGACTCACCTGGGACAGATGTCCCGAGTGCCACAAACACCACAGCTGTGACCGAGTCTTTGAGGCCGATGGTGCATCCAAAGTGAGACGCCAGGTCGCCGATGACGGCCGTGAGCAGGCCGATGATGAGGATGGAGATGGTGAAGCAAGCCCAGCCGTTCATGTAATCTGTGGGAGGAACGCAAGCAAACAGGACCTTCCAGAAGACGGTGAGGAAGTGCATGACGTAGTCGAAACAAGACGGCAGCCGCTCTTCCCCTGTGTCCTCTTCATCCTCATCTTCTAGTGAGAAGTGCACAAAGCGGAGGGAGACGGGTGAAAGTGGGAAGGGATGAGAGCGGGCGAGCGGAGCAGTGGATAGGACAAAGAGATAACAGAATATTTGGGCAAAGATAAAGACAGAGAGGTGAAGGAGGGGAAGTAAATATTTGAAGATTGGACAGGGAGCAAGTCGTGAGAGGACGAGGAGGCGAAAGAGCGTATGACAGGAAAAGACAGATGACAGATAATGAAGCACAAAGTGGAGAAAGAGCAGCGAGAGTAAAGCGCCAGAGAGGAGGTGGACGAGAGTGGAGAGATAAAGGATCGATAGAGGAGATAAGAGATGACAGAGAGGGGGAGGAAGAGAACAACATTCACTTTAAATGACACACTGACTTATTTCTCAGTGAGATCTCACACAGCATCACGTCTGCCTGAGGTTCTGCTGTTTGCTGATGTATATTTACCTCTGAATGTGACATGAATTCAGATTAAACCGTCACATGAAAACAAACCATTCTTGAGTCATAAAAAGAGCTGAAGTTTACAGACAATCTTCAGTTTAAATGCAAAAAAACCCCGATGTTTTTATTCTTAAATATTCAGTGTATTTGTTGTACCTCAGTGCACTTGTTGTACCTCAATGTACTTGTACCTCAGTGTATTTGTTGTACCTCAGTGTACTTGTACAGTGTTGTTGTTGTTGTACTTGTCAATGTACTTGTAAGTGTATTTGTTGTACCTCAGTGCACTTATTGTGTACCTCAGTGTATTTGTTGTACCTCAGTGTACTTGTTGTACTGTATTGTTGTTGTACCTCAGTGTATTGTTGTATTTGTTGTACTTCAGTATACATGTTGTACTTCAGTGTATTTGTTGTACTTCAGTGTACATGTTGTACTTCAGTGTACATGTTGTAGTTGTTGTACCTCAGTGTACATGTTGTACCTCAGTGTATTTACCTCAGTGTACTTGTTGTACCTCAGTGTACTTGTTGTACCTCATTTGTTGTAGTGTAATTTGTTGTACCTCAGTGTACATGTTGTGTACTTGTTGTACTTGTTGTGTATTTGTTGTACCTCCCTCAGTGTACTTGTTTGTATTGTACCTCTTGTTGTACCTCAGTGTACTTGTTGTACTTCAGTGTACATGTTGTACCTCAGTGTTTGTTGTACCTCAGTGTACTTGTTGTACTTCAGTGTATTTGTTGTACCTCAGTGTACTTGTTGTACTTCAGTGTTGTACCTCAGTGTATTTGTTGTACTTCAGTGTACATGTTGTATTGTATTTGTGCCTCAGTGTACTTGTTGTACTTCAGTGTATTTGTTGTCAGTGTATTTGTTGTACCTCAGTGTACATGTTGTACCTCAGTGTACTTGTTGTACCTCACTTGTTGTACTTCAGTGTATTTGTTGTACCTCAGTGTACTTGTTGTGTACTTGTTGTACTTGTGTACTTGTACCTTGTACTTGTTGTACCTCAGTGTACATGTTGTACCTCAGTGTACTTGTTGTACCTCAGTGTACTTGTTGTACTTCAGTGTATTTGTTGTACTTCAGTGTACTTGTTGTACCTCAGTGTATTTGTTGTACCTCAGTGTAATGAAAACTAAACCACATGTTCACATTGTGATTAAGTGCAGACTCTTACAGCAGCTGAAAGTACAAATGTGAATGGTCCTCTTCCTCTGTTGGAAGTGTGGATCGTCCTCTGTGTGGCAGCAGCTCACAGGAAACACAGGCAGGGACACAGTGCTGATTCAAAGTGTCAGGCCATGTGAGCTGCATGCATTTTTCAACCATGAGTGGGTAGTGAAAAAAACAGAGCGCTCAGCTGGATTAAATATTTCAGCACCAAAGTGACAGACTGAGGCTTTCATGGTGTTCACTCACTACATGGATGCAGTGGACGCTGCTGCTGCTGCCTGATGTGATGGATGACTTTTCTCAATGATCATTCAGTGCTTCAAGAGCTTTGTTTTCCAGACCGACTCCACTTGTAGATAATTAAATGAGGAGATCACTATCACATGTGAATAGCCTAAACATTAAAACCAGTAACTTTATTTAATGTTCTGGTTCATCAGTGGACATCTGTGGCATGTTTGTCCGGAAACATTGATAACAATCTTCATATTTCTTTTGTTTGTTTTTCACAATTTTATAGTGTTTTGTTGTCTTTTTAAAAGTGTATTATGTTCACGTGTTTGAAAAAAACCCTAAACTCTTCAATCATCATATCTTTGCGCTGTTAAAAAACAAATCTGTCATGACAGTAAAACTATTCAGCAGTTTTAATGTTGTGACTAACAACATTAAAACAGACCGGAAACAGGTGGAATTAACAGGACATTTACCTTATTTAGCCAAAAGAAGAACAAGAAGATCTTATTTTGATTCATTGTCACAACTAAGTTTTATATTACCATAGTATATTTTAATATTGCCTCGGTATATGTCATAATAAATATATGTTATTCTGCACTGATCAAAAGTGACACTGCAAATCTCATTATATTTTGCACAGTGCCAATAAAAAAACTTTCTATTCTATTTCTTTTCATTGGTTTCCTCACATAAAGTCTTCTTCCTTCAGGTTGACAAAATTAGTGTCTCTGGGTCAAAATACAAGTTAAAAAAATGGTGAATTAATGCTATTACTTTTAAAAAACGCAATACAGCACCTTTTTTACATTATCAGTTGTTATCATGTTGCCAGAGACAGAAACCCAACATTTACAACAATACTGACAATATCCCTAATTTTAGATCATAAAAATATGCCAAAAAAAACACAAATATCAACTTATATCTAAGTTAATGTCACATATCATGTACATTTCACACCTGATCACACAGAAACATATATATTTTTACATACATCTGCAAAAACATTAGAGTGAATTCAACATATGCTTCACATTGTGGTGTATCTGTGTTTAGTGAGGAACATCGTGGATGTTTACAGTACCTGCACTGACTGTAATGGCCTCCAGGAACTGCTCTCTCCAGGAGTTGGTTCCCACCACCAGTGCCAGGTTGGTCTTCTTGATCAGTTTGTCCACTGTGCTCTGTAAGATACAAGACCATCAGAGTCACATCAGAGACTCCCCGGGGCAGAAATAGATGAACTTCACCACATGATGGCAGTGATGTTCAGTTCCAGGCAGTTCCAACCTTCTTTTATTAAATGATAAAAACCACAGAAACAAATATGGTTAGCATATTTTTTGGTTAGGAGGTTAGATGAAGCAGATAAACCACATCTCATGTATGCGGCTTGTGGCTTCTGAAATCAGACAAAAATCACACTGTTCTTTGATGCAATGTAGCAGCTGTTTACTTCATATACCTGACTGTAATTATTCCAGACTGCGTTTGCAAATCTAAACATTTCCCTTACCTTAAACTCATAGGATTCCTCAATTATAACTTCCAGCTTGGAGTGTTCCCCCAGCACCGGTTTTCCCATCTCTGCGATCCGCTTGGCTTCCTCCTCGTCTGACGTCAGCTTCCTGTCTGGCACATCTGAGCGGAGTAGGAGAGACGTAAAAAGAAATCACAGTCAGAATGATGGAAATTAGATTAGGAGAGGATGCTCGGCTGATTACCACGGGGTATTTACTGAATAAAACATCAAGAGGGTTCCTCATTGGGGACAGTTCAACTTGCTCGGGTTTTACTCAGATTCATTGTAGTGAGGCCAGAAAAAACTTTTCTCTGTGTCCAGTGGTTTAGTAAAAGTCCGACAAACAAACACGATAAACTAAATGAAAGCTTTGCCACTATTGTATTTTTCTCCAAAAATATTGGGGGTTAGAGTTCATGAGTTTATATCCACATGTGTTAAAAAATAAGTGCATCTGAAATGTCTAGAAAACCTGTAAAATCACAATTTTGACAGACGTGGAGGTTGAATACACTGTTAAACATTTTGATGTTAATGAATGATAGAAAGACACCCAGTATGTTTACATGACATTAGAAAAACAGTTTAACAATTATTGTGTTAGTCAAACTAAAACTGGACTCAGTAAATCCATTTTTAGACAACAGGAAGTTTTCCTTTACCCTTACCTTGTTGGAAGATACGCGCCAAAACTGGTTAACAAGATAAAGGAAAACTTCCTGTTGTTTAAAAAAGAACCAAAAAAACTAAGTTCAATCAGTATGCAATAAATCCACTTTCTCAAAGTTAGACTAACACACCCAGACTGATTTCATGCGTCAGCCTAATGGCTAGTAAGGAGTCTCAGAATGGAGCTTGACATGCTAACGATTAGCCGCCAACTAAACCACAGACCCTGTTATACAAACAAGCTGAAGGTGGCGTCTTATCACGACCTAGCATAGCAGACGGGATTAAATAAGTCAATTCCCCACTATTGCTTGTAAACTGGGACAAGAACAGAGTCGAGCTACAACCGTAGCCTGTCGTAGCCGTGCCTGGGAATGTACTGATAGGATATCGCTCGTCGTGCTAACAGCTAGCTGCCAGCTAAACCGGAGAACTGCCTAATACTAAAAACCTGATGAGAGGGTATCACCACTTAATAATAATACATCAATTCCCTGCTGTTGTTTGTGTACTGTGTGTGGAAATGTAATGACAGGAAGGCTAGTCATAGCTACTGACCAAATAGGTCAAAAGGGAAATGCCTAAAATTCACTGGCTTCGTCAAACTACAACTGTAGATCAACTTAACTGTGTATGAACTGATGTAATCAGCTGTTCTCAGCTCAGGGGCCCCAGGCTACTGCCTACTTTTCCTCCCCTACTTCCTCCCATTCACTGACAACTCCTCATTTCCTTGTTCTGATATTGAAAATGATTTCTGACGACTGTGGAAGGCCCCCGATCAATCCCTCCATCTGCCTGTCAGATGGTTCCTGTGTGGCTCTGCTGTGGGAAGACGCCACCGCTCCTCGCAGAGCTCCCCGTCCCGAGAACGCCGCAAACTACAAAGTGCTCTATAACATCAATTCTGTGCCGTCGAACTCCATCAAGACGAAGTGCCGGTGCGTTTAAAGCAAGGGCCGCTCATCCCTGCTCTCTGTGTGTGTGTGTGTGTGTGTGTGTGTCACCCCCATGGAGCCACCTGGTGCGGAGACCTTGTCATCTTTTATATAACTGCTGGGTCTCAGCCTGCTGCTCTTTGCTGACAACACGCTTACCATTAAATATTAACGTTGCCATTAAAGATCACAGCCAAGTCCCCTTGATAGGAGGATGTGTCGGCAAGTGCACACACACACACACACACACACACACACACACACAGGCATGCATAATATACCAGTGCACCAGCTCCAGCACACACACACACTTGTTAGCTAAATCCATTACACACCCAACACTGTGTGTACCCTTAAGTCCTAACGGGATTTTCCCGCCCTGTTCTTACTCATGTTTAAAGTTTGATTATCCAGTCATTCCCCTGTTCTGAAGACAGGGACTCAAAGGTGATTACATTTCTAATTTCAGAACCTTGCGCTCAACTTGAAACCACAATTTATGGATTTGTGATGAAGTCGTTCTGTTATTAACATGGAAATCCCATCATTAAGAGCCGGGGAGAGCAGAGAAAGAGCATGTATTGTTTGTACCAGTGGCAACAGAGGAGAATAACAGAGCAGCCATGCCGTCTATTTACATATTTTCCTCTCAGTAACACCGCAGTCCGTTTCAAATCTTGATCTGAGGCCAAATAAACCCGTCGTGCACATGCAGACACTCTCCCTTTTATGGATGTTTGAACCACACCACACACAGAGGAGGGGATGTTAGTGGAGGCGCCTGAGGAGGCGGGGTGGTCAACTCACCGTCCGCTAACAACCGGGCTGTGGAGGAGAGGAGACAGGGAGGAGGGTGATGAAGAGGGGGAGGAAGATATCGGAGGGAAACAGAAAAAGGGATGAGTGGAAATGGAGGCACGGAACACTGATGAGGAGAAAAGCAGGTTAAGAAGAAGGTGAGAAATGTGATGGCCTCTGGAAATGGCTGGGTATTGACCCCGAGGTGTAATATAGCATGTGGCATCGATTATTTGATTGACCGAGCTACAGGGCGGAATATAGTATTTTGTCACATTTTACAGGCACAAGGGCTAAATCAAGGTTTATTAAAGGAAAAATGTCCAATAGAAATCAACAAACGGTGGAGGACGACCCTAATTCAAAAGTTTACGACTCCCAGCTGAGTCAGATCACAGAGTTTGAAGGTATAATAAACCCTAATTCACCAAGTCCACTTTGGAGCAGTATTGGACCAATAGACTGTATAAGAAAAGAGTAGTTACTTTTAATATATTAATATAAATCCTACAGTGAGAACTGCATTACCCTAACCCTAATGCATACAAGTATAAAATGTGTTTCTGAGCCACATTTTTCGATATATGACAACTAAAGGCCTGAAATCAACCCTTATTCTGATCTTAAACAATAAAAAACAGCTTTTAACCCTCAGAAAGTACTTAGAAAATATCAAAAATGTCCCCCAAATCTGTCCCTACAACCATAAAAAAACGTGCGTATACAAAGAGTAAACAAGGAAAGAGCTTGGATTTAAATAAACTAAGCCCTTAATGATATGAAGTGCAGGTCAAACGTTATTATAGAAACAACCACCACAAGAAAAATCCAAGTAAAAACGTAAACTGCAGCATTTACAGATCATTTGTGATGCATTCGAATCAAAATCTGGGAGAAATGAAGACAATCTGAACGTTTGTGCATGGGATGCACCAATAAAATGAATAAGTGAAAAGTTAGAGTGGAGCAACTGTGGCAGTTGTATAATTTGTTTGCTTCCTCCTGAGAGCTGCTGGATAAAACATGCTTTATCACGTCTCCTCAGCTAAAATCACATTTGTCAGGGGCATCTACAAATATTGAAGTGGGTGGGTTATAAACTGCATTATGTAAGAGGCAGCGTTGTCGCTGTCAATATGGCAGGAGTGAGGAGGACTGGATTTTATTTGACAGCTTCAGATGTGTGTGTGTGTGTGTGTGTGTGTTTGTAAACAACAACAAAACCTGCTTCAACCGCTCATGAAAAGCTGCTGTTTAAAGTGTTGTTGGCATGAATGTTCAAACGTGAGGGTTTTCCACACATTCATAGCATATAAATACAAGTTGTTTTTCCATAGTAATAATAATTAGTGAGGCATCAAAAAGCATCAGATCTGGAAAACATTAGTTATTTAACGCTGCAGTCGAAGAAGAGTCGAGATATTTTTAGCTTAACCATCACAACCCTAACCCAAAAACCAGGTCTTAACCAAGAAAAAGCCCTTTAAAGTACAAGTACAAGTACACACAGAAGACCAGTTCAACAAGTCGTCATTAAAAAGAAACGAAGCACAAAATTAAACTAATTTCATGTGAGTTAAAGAAAGAGTGAAATCAGACTTTATTGAGCTTCTCCTGTTATTTATTCATGCCATTAAATATTAAAATCCCAGCTCTGTCTGATTCTGATTCTTTAATGAAAAGAAAAACCACTGAATAAATCCAAAATGTTTCTTTTGTCTGGCAGAACGTGACGGAGACTTTCAAAGAATTCTTATTTTATTATTACTCATTATTGCATCTTTTGAAAGTCTATTCTTGGATTCTGTTGTATAGTAAACACAACTTTATACAACTTTTTACTCGTAGCATTACGACTTTTTTCTTGTAGCATTATGACTTTTTCTCGTAGCATTATGACTTTTTCTTGTAGCATTACAACTTTTTACTCGTAGCATTATGACTTTTTCTCGTGGCTAAAATCAAGGGGCCGCTCACAGCATTAGTTATGTATCAGTACCTCATACAGTCACTGGTGAGTCAGAAATCCTTGTTCCTGGCTCCGTCTCAGTCGTGTGGATCACGCCTGGACTGTTAAAACAATTTCCCCTTGGGGATGAATAAAGTTTTTCTATTCTATTCTATTCTTTGTTTCATGAAGCTCCTTCAGGAAGTGAACTCCCAGAAGTCCAAGCCACAGTGGAGGAGGCTGGAGACTCGAGTCAGCTTCTGGAAGAAGTGTCAGGAGCAGCTGAAGACCGACGGCACTGACCCAAGGCCGGCGTCACAGTTCTTCCTGTCACAGGCCAAAGCTCCGAGTGTGGACACTCAGACTGAGCTGCCGGACGTCCAGGAACACTGCCTCCTGCTGGGCATCGCCGCTCACTGGCTCTCCCTGCTCGCTCCACCTCCCGGCGATGAGCTGGAGAGCCTTGAGAAGACGCTGTGGAGGAACCAGGTCCGGCGACAAGTCCTCACCGCTGCCATGGAGAAGGAGAGTGTTTTCAATCTGCCGCCGCCCAGCGTCACATCTGAAATGAACACGTACGAGGTTCTGATGAGGGAGTTCTCCTTCTCTAACATCTCAGCTCTGAACACGGAGAGGTTCCTCAGTGTGGAAGGACTGCCCACTCCATGTGAGGAGCAGCAGCAGCAGCAGCAGGAGCAGGAGGAGGTGAACGATGGCTCGGGTTTGAGTCCAGAGGAGAGGCGAGTTTTGTCGACGTTGATTGGTCGGTTGCTAGACAACGGCAGTGTTCATGAAGCCAGCCGAGTCTGCCGCTATTTCTCCCTGTACCACTCGGACGTGTGGGTGGTGCTACGCTGCCGAGGCCTGGCGTCTGGAGAGCTCCACCCCCGACCACCAGAAGAGGCATCGGAGCCTGTGCTGAGGAGCAGCATCGCCAGCTGTACGTATGTTTATTGGTGTGTTGTGATCTGAAGTTTGACCATGAGGGGGCAGCCAGGAGCGGGCTTTAACAATCCATCACTCTCTCTCCTTCTGGTCCAGCTTCCTCGTTCAGCAGCCTGTCACTCGCCATGTTCCCCCTCCCTGAAGACGATGATGTTGTTGTCGAGCTCCAAAGGCTCCTGGATCAGTGTCGCCACGGCAACAATTACTGTAAACAAGTGCTCAGCCTCTACCAACTCTCTAAGGTACAAGAAGTGTATCTTATCTTTTGTCTGTTTGATTTATCTTCTTATATAATAATAATATAATATTATTATATTATTATTATCGTTGTTTTTAGTATTAGAACATTTTGGTTCAGAGAATTTGTCAGTAAAAAGTAAAACGGACAATTAAAGCTTAACCATTAACATCAGTGAATGTCATGTCCCTGTGTCGTCTCCAGGAGCTGCAGAGCTCGTTCAGTCAGGTCTGCAGGGAGGAGCCTCGCTCCGTGCTGGAGATGCTGCTGCTCTCGGATCAGCCTGAGCGCTTCAGAAAGGCCCAGGCCTTCATCAGAGCTCAGGGTCTGTCTGCAGACACCGTGGCCCAGCTCGTCTCCTCTGCTGTGGCCCACACTCTGCTGGCCTCCTCCACCCAGGACCTGCAGCCTGGTGAGAACAGACGACTTGTGTTTGGAAAGTCAGTCTATCTGCTCCTCAATGATTCTATACTACTGAACTGTGTGTGTGTGTGTGTGTGTGTGTGTGAGACAGGTGTTCACAGTCAGAGGGCGGACTTCGATCCAACTGATCAAATCAAAAGCGATGATCCAAATGGAATTAAACTGATGGAAAACATCAACACTGTTCCACTGAGACCTGAGTCGCAGTAATCGATCATCATCATCATCATCATCATCATCATCATCATCACACACGATTAATACGCATCATCATCATCATCATCATCATCATCATCATCATCATCATCAATACGCATCATCATCATCATCATCATCATCATCATCATCATCATCATCATCATCATCATCATCATCATCATTACGCATCATCATCATCATCATCATCATCAATACGCATCATCAACACACACACACACATGCACACACACACACACAGGTGAACGCGCACACACGCGCGCACACACGCACACACGCACACACACACACACAGGTGCACACACACACAGATGTACGACATTCATTTCCTGGAGATTGACTCTAATCCTAATCCTAATCCTTAAAACATATCTTCACTTTATAATGTCGTCATGTACGTGGTGGGGACTGGATATTTTTCTTCTTCCTCTGCAGTTGTCGAGTTGTTGATCGCGGCTCACGACTGTTTCAGTCTCACCTGTAACATGGAGGGCATCGTGCGAGTGCTTCAGGGCGCCCGCCACCTTAGCCACGCCTACCTCGCTCCAGGAGAGCACTACAGCCTGCTGGTAAGCCCCGCCCTCTGCTGACATACAGACCAGAAAAACATGGTTTATGTACCATGAGATGTTGTTGTTGTTATTTCCCTCACACTCTTGTCCTGTGTGTGTGTGTGTGTGTGTGTCTGCGTGTGTGCGTGCGCGTGCAGGTGCGTCTGCTAACAGGTATCGGCAGATACAATGAAATGACGTACGTCTTCGACCTGCTGCATCAAAACCATCGCTTTGAGATGCTGCTGAGAAAGAAGGTGGACATGGACCGAGGACAGGTCGACACACACACACACACACACACGCAGTCACACGCACGCACGCACACACACACACACAAAGTGTGTCTCACACCTCCGCGGCGCCTCCGTGTGGCTCTCATCTCTGACACGTTGTTTGTCCTCCGTGTGCAGTGCTCCAGTCTGAAGACGGCTCTGCTGGACTACATCAAACGCTGCCTCCCCGCCGACAGCGAGAAGCACAACATGGTGGCGCTGTGCTTCAGCATGAGGAGGGAGATCGGAGAGAACCACGAGATGGCTGCCAGGACGCAGCTGAAGATCATCGAGGCTCAGCCGTGGGGTGAGTCGAGGGAGCGGCACCACGTCGCCAGCTTCTGTCGTGTCGGCCACACTCTGGTGACCTCTGACCTTTGCCTTGTCTCCTAACAGTCGTCACTCCTGACCTGGAGAGCTCGCTGGTCAAAGTGTTGGGTCTGCTGAAGGACGCTGCGGAGAGTTTCTCCAAGGTGTGTGTGTGTGTGTTCTTGTCTGTAAGTCTTTGTGTGGACCAACAGTGTAGTGAGGACATTTTGTCTGGACCCCAGAACTTCAAAGGACTTTTTTTTCCTGCGTTAACACCTAGTTTTAGGCACAAAGTTGTGATGGTTAGTGTTAGAGTGAGTCTCCAGAAAGTCACTGTAATGTCCTGTGAAGTCATGGAAACCAGACTGTGTGTGTGTGTGTGTGTGTGTGTGTTCAGGACTCGTGTTTGCGTCAGGCGACCCGCTGCGTGAGGACGGCCAAGCTCGTCGCTCTTCAGCTCCACTTCCTCAGACAGGAACTGGACGTACGTGTCATCAACCTGCGACCGGCGGAGCTGCTGAACACCATCGTCGCGCTGCCGCGATGTTACCAGGTCTGTCGCCCGACACTCCCTTTGTTTTCATCCACAGTCAAATTACAGCTCACAGCTTTCAAAATAAAATACTCAGCATATGTTTGTCCAGTACAATATCATGTTTTTCAAAATAAAATTTCCACTTTCTCTTCGTTCACACTAAAACACAACCCGCAGTTTTCAAAATAAAATTCTCCGTCTGTCTTCATCTACACTAAAACTCAAGTTTAGTAGTTTTCTAAATAGAATGTTGAAATTGCGGTTTCTCCACACTAAAATACAATGTCACATTTTCCACAATAAAATTCTTTCTCTGTCTTCATCCACACTAAAACAGTTTTCAAAATAATATTTTCAGTTTTGGTTCATCCACACTGAAACACAAGCTTACATTTTCCACAATAAAAGTCTTAAATTCTTTTTGTCCACACTTCCAAAGTTGTTGAAATAAAATGGTTACCAGCTGTTTTTTTTCTGAAAGTTTGAAAACGTTGGTTGTTTTGCGTGGCAGGTGTTTGTGGTGTCGGAGGCGTACGGCTACAGTCCAGACTGGGCGGAGATTCTGTACGAGAAGGTCGTAGTGAAGGGAGACTTTGTTTACCTGGAGGAGCTCAAACGCCACCGCCCGCTCACCTCCGGCCTGTTTGAGGACATTTTCAAGAAGTGAGTTTGCTGTAAACATCATCTGTCACGCCACCGTCTCCATGAGCTCGCCTCCTCACCTTCTCGCCTCCTCGCCTCCTCACCTCTACCTTCTGTACTTTTTGTCGTTGATTCAGGCTGGACGCCGCCCCCAGCAGCGTCACGCCCAACGTGAAGCGCCTGCTGACGCACTGCGACGACGTGTACAGCTGCTACAGACTGGCCTACCAGCAGAATCTGAACGACGTGGCAGAAACGCTGCTGCAGGACGCCAAGACGTCCAACTACCTTAACGACAGACTCGCCAGCTGATCCGTTCAGGCTCCACAGAACCACAGAACATTTCAATGTACAAAATGTATTTATGATGATGATAATAATAATAATAAAAAGAATAAAAACGAGCCGAAATTTTGAGCGTGCCTGCAGTTCTTGCGGCATGTGTCATCGGGTGCAGGACTTTTGCTGGTTAAGGATTAAAGCATTGAACCTTTAAAAGAGACAGAGTGCTATTTTGGTGGA
>NW_025321137.1:0-27490 GCF_019176455.1 Solea senegalensis | reverse complement strand
TAACATAAACCTCACAAATGAAGTTAACATCTTTAAACATGTAGTTCTGGGACTTCAGGTTAGCTGATGAGACGATAGGCAGCGAAAAACGGGAGCTCCCGGCCAAATTAAAAAATACAAGGAAGAAACCCCATAGTTACAAGTAGAAGTGGGGAGAGTATAGGTCATGGAAAGATCACAAAGTACGAAAGGAAGAGAGAGAAAGACGAGGGTTGAAAAACAGTCGGGAAAGATGCAGGCCGATGTGGAAGATGAACAGGCACCCTCGGCTAACACCGTGCTAGCTGGCGACATTGAACAACCTGGCTGGGTGAACGCGTTGCAAGCTAGCTTGCAGAATGGCTTAGATAGCATGCAAGCTAAAATCGACAGGGGACAGCACAGCATGGACGCCAAATTAGACCTTATTGGCAAGCATATGGAAGACAATCTCAAAGGAGTCCGTGAAAATGTGGGACAATTGAGGGAACATATGGACAAACTCGGGGAGGAGATGAAGCAAGGGCTGGACAGCGTAAGAGAGGACACGACTAGAAAATTCGAGACTGTGGACGTGGATATGCGGGCTCAAAAGAAAGACATTGAGATGCTAGAAGAGCGTACTGTTGATGTGGAGGAATGGAGCACCGAGATCCAGGATATTCTCAAAGCCTTGTTGGAACAACAAAACAAACTCCGAGAGAAGGTATCTGAATTAGAAGGGAGATCAAGAAGAAATAATATCCGACTGTGGGGACTGAAGGAGGGGGTAGAAGGAGACTCTGTTACTGAATACGTGGATGAATTAATTCACAAAGAACTGGGATTGTCACAGGATATTAAGCTGGAGATTCAAAGAGCGCACAGAGCGTCAGCGCCGAAACCGCAGCCGAACAAACCCCCAAGAGCAATTATTGTTAACTTTTTAAGGTTTGATGTCAAGGAAAATGTTCTCAGAATGGCCTGGAAGACTCCGGTGGAAGTGGAGGGACGGAGAGTGACTTTTGACCTTGACAACGCGGCAGAAGTGGCGTCGAAACGGCTGAAATATGCGACGCTAAAGAAAATTCTCAAAGAGAAGGGGATTAACTTTCAGTCACCAATGGACACACTGAGGGTTCACTGGAATGATGGAATCAAAGTGTACAACAGCGCCCAGGACGCGGCGAGGGCGATGCGACAGAGAGGATGGCAGGTGTCAGATCCGGGAGAAGAAGGACCTACACCGCTGCAGAGACTGGAGGCTGCGCGAACGTGGACCAGAGTCAGGGACGGGAGATAAAAGCGAGAGGACGACGGCGAGACATGAAGGAGAATGAACAGAACACAGGCACACAGTCAGATTGTTTTTGAAAATTGTTGTTTTAATTCCTGAGTTTCTTTTGGAAAGCCGCAGTCAGTAAGTACGAAACAAATTTATCTTAAGTTTCTCCAATTGAAAGAACGGCGATTTGTTATTTTTTTGGCGAATGCGATATGGGCGGTATCTGTGTTTACTTTCATTTTTAGGGTTCGAGCAACAAGGTTGCAAGAACCCTATTGAAACTGGAAGGATTATTATTAGGGTTCGAGCAACAAGGTTGCAAGAACCCTATTGAAACTGGAAGGATTATTATTAGGGTTCGAGCAACAAGGTTGCAAGAACCCTATTGAAATGCAAAAGATTATTATTATAATTATTATTAGGGTTCGAGCAACAAGGTTGCAAGAACCCTATTGAAACTGGAAGGATTATTATTATTATTATTATTATTATTATTCTTATTATTCCCCCAAATGAATCGCATTTTTGAGGCCTTTCCCATACCCCAAAACTCACAGATTTTTGTGACCGCATCAATCGTGGTGTAAATTTACGTCTGAAAAAGGTTCGGGGAATGTGCGTTGAAAATTGAATGTGGGAGGGGCCAATAAGTGCGGCGCCACCTGTCCAAATTCACTATGACCAACACAATTATCGCACATGCACGAAAATCGGTACACATGTGTAGAAGGGTCGGGATGAAGAAAAAATTACATTATGACCATGATCCAAACCCAACAGGAAATCCGCCATCTTGGGTTGATTGGCGATTTTTTGGCGATTTTGGCGAATTCGCAGCAATGGTATTTGAACTAACTCCTCCTAGAGTTTTCGTGCGATCACCTTCAAACTTGGTGAGGTCCCTGTGGACCAGTTGAGGAGCTTACAGTATCAAAAGTTTTTTCAAATGTCGCATGGCGCGCGAGATAGGGGGCGGCAAAGTTCGTGATGATTCTGATGTTTCGCATCAGAAAAACAAAACTCTTATAACTTTGCGATGGAAGGTCCGATCCGAACCAAACTTGCTATGATTGATGATGGGCCATGGCTGAAGACGTCTATGAAAAAACGGTGAAGTTTGAAAACAGCGCCTCCTTGTGGTGAAAGAAAATACACCAAAAAAAAGTTTTTTTACGATTTCGGGAATAACTTTTACACAGATAATCGTACCGCACTCAAAATTGGTGACAACAGTCAAAACACATGGTAGATGATGTGTGATCAATATGACGACGAATCGTTTAACGGTGTTGCCATGGCAACGACGCAAAGTCGGATTTTTGGGACAAAAAATCAAACTGCTACAACTTCGCGAATCCTGGTCCGATCTGAACCAAACTTGCTAGGATTGATGACAGTCCGGCCCTAAAGACGTCTATATGAAAATATTCAATTTCGAAAACAGCGCACCCTGGTGACAGTAGACAGTATGACAGCTTGTATTTCAATTATCTCCTCCTAGAGCTTTTGTGCGATCACCTTCAAACTTGGTGAGATCAATGTGGACGAGTTGAGCATCAAAAGTTATCAAAAGCTTTTTAAAATATTGTATGGCGTACGAGATAGGGGGCGCCAAAGTTGGAGATAATAATAATTTTTCACAACAGACAATGAAACTCTTATAACTTTGCGATGGAAGGTCTGATCCCAACCAAACTTGCTATAGTTGATGATGGTTAGTTGCTGAAGACGACTGTGTTGCTGAAACGGTACATTTTGAAAACAGCGCCTCCTGGTGGTGGTAGAAAATTCTAAAAAAACAAACTGTTACAACTTTGCCAATCCTGGTCCGATCTGAACCAAACTTGCAAGGATTGATGACAGTCCGGCCCTGAACACGTCTATATGAAAATATTAATTTTCAAATACAGCGCCCCCTGGTGACAGCAGACAGAATTACACTTATAGTTTTTGATGCTGCTCCAACAGGGATTGTTGTATCCACTTGAAACTTAGTATGTGGGACCCCAGACCCTTCCTCAACATGTCCGTAAAAGGTCACCTCCCTACAGGAAGTGGAACGCCCGAAACAGGAAGTAAAGTCTTACATTGTCCGATTGACACGAAACTAGATATGTGAGTTACGGGACCTTCCCTGAACATGTTTACGGAGACGCCGTTGACCGAACAGGAAGTCGGCCATTTTAAACAGGAAGTGCCCTCTAACTTTGCAGTACATTGTCCGATCTGCACAAAACCTTATATGTGACACCAGGGACCTGTCCTGAGCATGTCTGTAAAAGGTCACCTCCCTACAGGAAGTGGAACGCCCGAAACAGGAAGTAAAGTCTTACATTGTCCGATTGACACAAAACTAGATATGTGAGTTACGGGACCTTCCCTGAACATGTTTCCAGAGACGAACAGGAAGTTGGCCATTTCAAACAGGAAGTGCCCGCTAACTTTGCCGTACGTTGTCCAATTTGCACGAAACCTTATATGTCACACCAGGGACCTGTCCTGAGCATGTCTGCAAAAGATGACCTCCCAACAGGAAGTGGAATGCCCGAAACAGGAAGTAAACTCTAAGATTGTCCGATCTGCACAAAACTTGATATGTAAGACTAGGGAACTTCCCTGAACACGTTTACGGACGCGCATTTGACCGAACAGGAAGTTGGCCATTTTAAACAGGAAGTGCCCTATAACTTTGCCATACGTTGCCGATCCCCCCCGAAATTTGGATCGACATGTGCGGGGACGCCGCTGAAAATAACTAGCACTGAAAATAACTAGCACTGAAAATAACTACTACTGAAAATAACTAGTACCGCGCGCGGTGAATGAACGGGTGAGAGCGCGAGGCGCGCGGGGAGCCGTGGCACACGGCGACTCGCGCGGGTCGGCTCGAACCCGTTCAGAACCGCGCGCGGTACTAGATTATTATTATTATTCTTATTAGGGTTCGAGCAACAAGGTTGCAAGAACCCTATTGAAACTGTGAAGATTATTATTATTAGGGTTCGAGCAACTTGGTTGCGCAAGAACCCTATTATAATCGCTAAGATTATTCTTATTAGGGTTCGAGCAACTTGGTTGCAAGAACCCTATTGTAATCGCTAGGATTATTCTTATTATTAGGGTTCGAGCAACTTGGTTGCAAGAACCCTATTGTAATCGTAAAGATTATTAGGGTTCGAGCAACTTGGTTGCGCAAGAACCCTATTGTAATCGCTAAGATTATTCTTCTTCTTATTCTTATTATTATTATTCCTCCAAATGAATCGCGTTTTTGAGGCCTTTCCCATGCCCCAAAACTCACCAAATTTTGCAACCCCATCAGACCTGGTGTAAAATTACGTATATCAGTGTTTCAAGGAATGTGCGTCAAAAAATGGAAGAGGGCGGGGCTAAAAACTGACGCAAAAAACTTCTATTAGGTCATCTGCTCTCGGGTTTAACGTACATGAACGAAACTTGGCACACATGTTCATGAGGTGGGGACGGTCAAAAAAGTCGATGACAACTTCCCTGTGAATCCTACAGGAAGGCCGCCATCTTGGATTGCACTCCAAAACAGAGGCGATTTTGGCCATTTCGCACCATCGGTATTTGAACGAACTTGTCCTAGAGCTTACATGGGATCACGTTCAAACTTGGTGAGGTCACTGTGGACAAGTTGGGGATCTAACGATGCTTATGGTTAGTTGAAATGTCGCATGGCGTACGAGAAAAGGGCCGGCAAAGTTGGCGAAAATTTGTAATTTCTCGCTACACGCAACGAAACTCTTATAACTTTGTGATGGAAGGTCCGATCGTAACCAAACTTGTGGCGATCGATGATGGGCCCTTGCTGAAGATGCCTATGCAAAAACTGTTAAGTTTGTAAACATCGCCTCCTGGTGGTGGCAGAAAATCTAAAAAAAAAAGTTACTTTTACAATTTCGGGAATAACTTTTACAGAAATGATTGTATCAAACTCAAAATTGGTTAAAAGATTCTAAACACATGGTAGACTATGCGTGCTCAATATGATGGCGTATCGTTACATGATGTTGCCATGGTAATGATGCAAAGTCGGATTTTTGCGACAAAAAAACAAACTGCTACCACTTTGCGAATCCTTGTCCAATCTGAACCAAACTTGCCATGATTGATGATAGTCCGGCCCTGAAGACACCTATATGAAAATATTCACTTTCAAAAACAGCACCCCCTGGTGACGGAGACAATATGACCTCTGGTATTTGAAGGAATTAATCCTAGAGTTCTTGTGCGATCACCTTTAAACTTGGTCAGGTCACTGTGAACCAGTTGAGGAACTTAAGTTATCAAAAGTTTTTTAAAATGTCTCATGGTGTACGAGATAGGGGGCGCCAAAGTGGGTGTAAATTCCTATTTTTCACAACAAAAAGCGAAACTCTTATAACTTTGTGATGGAAGATCCAATCCCAACCAAACTTCCTATGATTGATAATGGGTAGTTGCTGAAGGCGACTATATTGCCGAAAACAATAAATTTTGAAAACAGCGCCTCCTGGTGGTGGTAGAAAATACAAAAAAAAAAAAACTGTCACAACTTTGCCAATCCTGGTCCAATCTGAGCCAAACTTGCTAGGATTGTTGATAGTCTGGCCCTGAACAAACCTATGTGAAAATATTTCAAGTCAAAATCAGCGCCCCCTGGTGAAAGTGGACGGGCCAAAAACCTGCTCCACCCCCTAAAACTTGTGGTCCTGAGGAGCACGTTTAATGTACATGCACGAAACTTGGTACACGTGTTCCTTAGGTCGGGCCGGTCAAAAAAGTCAGCGTAGCCTATGCTCTAAAACGAACAGGAAAGCCACCATCTTGGATTGAAAGTAAATGCTTTGCTGATTTTGGCCATTTCACACCAATGATATTTGAACAGATTTGTCCTAGATCTTTCATGGGATCACCTTCAAACTTGGTGAGGTCACTTTGGACAAGTTGAGGATCCAAAGGTATCAAAATCTTTTCAATAGGTATTATGGCGTAAGAGTAAGGGGCCGGCAAAGTTGGTGAAAATTTTAATGTTTCGCCACAGGCAACAAAACTCTTATAACTTTGCGATAGAAGGTCACATCCCAACCAAATTACCTAGGGTTGATGATGGACCATTGCTGAAGAAGTCTGTGAAAAAAACGTAAATTTTGAGCACAGTGCCTCCTTGTGGTAACAAAATATACAAAAAAAAACAATTTCGGTTATAACTTTTACAGAGTTAATCGTATCAAACTCAAAAATTGGGAAAACATTTAAAACACATGTTCGATGATGCGTGCTTAATATGATAACAAATCGTTCAACGGTGTTGCCACAGCAACACTGCAAAGTCAGATATTTGTGACAAAAAACAAACTGCTACAACTTTACGAATCCGAGTCCGATCTGAACCAAACTTGCTTGGATTGATGATAGTCCGGCCCTGAAGACGCCTATATGAAAATATTCACTTTCAAAAACAGCGCACCCTGGTGACAGCAGACACTATGACACCTGATATTTGAATGAACTAATCCTAGAGTTTTTATGCGATCATCTTGAAAGTTGGTGAGGTCACTGTGAACAAGTTGCCGAGCATAAGTTCCTGAAAGCTTTTTAAAATGTCGCTCGGTGTACGAGATAGGGGGCGCCAAAGTTGGTGTTCATTCATATTTTTCACAACAAAAGGTGAAACTCTTACAACCCGTAAAACTTGTCCTCCTGAGGAGCACGTTGAATGTACATGCACAAAACTTGGTACTCACGCGTTCCTTAGGTCCAGACGGTCAAAAAAGTCAGCGTAGCCGAAGCTCTAAAACGAACAGGAAAGCCGCCATCTTGGATTGAAAGTACATTTTTGGCAGATTTTGGCCATTTCGCACCAATGGTATGTGAACACACTTGTCATAGAGCTTTTATGGGATCACCTTCAAACTAGGTGAGGTCACTGTGGACAAGTTGAGGATCTAAAGTTATTAAAAGTTTTTCAAAATGTCGCATGGTTTTCGAGATAGGGGGCACCAAAGTTGGTGTTCATTCATATTTTTCTCAACAAAAGGCGAAACTCTTACAACCCGTAAAACTTGTCCTCCTGAGGAGCACGTTTAATGTACATGCACTAAACTTGGTACTCACGCGTTCCTTAGGTCAGGACGGTCAAAAAATTCAAAGCAGCCTATGCTCTAAAACGAACGGGAAAGCCGCCATCTTGGATTGAAAGTACATTTTTTGCAGATTTTGGCCATTTCGCACCAATGGTATGTGAACGCACTTGTCATAGAGCTTTCATGGGATCACCTTGAAACTTTGTGAGGTTACTGTGAACAAGTTGAGGATCCAAAGGTATCAAAATCTTTTCATTAAGTATCACGGCGAACAAGAAGAAGGTCAGGAAAGTTGGCGAAAATCACGATTCCTCGCAACACACAACAATCTCTTATAACTTTGCCATGGAAGGTCAGATATTAACCAAACAAGTGACAATCGATGATGGGCCCTTGCTAAAGATGTCTATGCAAAAACTGTAAATTTTGAAAACATCGCCTCCTGGTGGTGGCAAACACTAGGAAGTCTGGTATTTCGCAACACACAACAAACTCTTATAACTTTGCAATTGAAGGTCAGATCTTAACCAAACTTGTGATGATCGATGATGGGCTTTTGCTGAAGATGCCTATGCAAAAACTGTAAATTTTGGAAACAGCGCCACCTGGTGGTAACAGAAAGTACAAGTTCACAATTTCCCTTATAACTTTAACAAATTTCCTTGTATCAAACTCAAAATTTGGGAAAACATTCAAAACACATGGTAGATGATGCGTGCCTAATATGATAACAAATTAATCAACAGTGTTGCCATGACAACACTGCAAAGTCAGATATTTGCGACAAAAAACAAACTGCTACCACTTTGCGAATACTATTCCAATCTGAACCAAACTTGCTAGGATTGATGATATTCAATCCCTGAAGATGCCTATGTGAAAATATTCACTTTCAAAAACAGTGCCCCCTGTTGACGGCAGACAATATGACGTCTGGTATTTCGCTACAACAACAAACTCTTATAACTTTGCGATGGAAGGTCAGATCTTAACCAAACTCGTGACGATCGATGATGGGATATTGCTGAAGATGCTTATGCAAAAACTGTACATTTTGAAAACAGCGCCTTCTGGTGGTAACAGAAAATACAATTTCACAATTTCCCTTATAACTTTAACAAATGTCATTGTATCATACTCCAAATGAATGAAAACATGTAAAACACATGGTAGATGATGCTTGCTGAATATGATAACAAATCGTTCAACGGTTTTGCCTGGCAAAAATGCAAAGGATTCCCTCAACTGAGTGTTTTGTTCATGCAGTAACCATTGTTCGCCACATGATGGAGGCATTTGCCTACAAATCTATCAAATCTAACATTTACAGTTTCTCATGCTGCTCTAATTGGGATTGTTGTATCCACTTGAAACTTGATACATGAGACCTCAGACCCGTCCGGAACATGTCTGTAAAGCAGTAATGCCAAAGTCAAATACACGGGGGGCCAAAATAAAAAAAATGGTACAGGTGGAGGGTTAAATATTTATTAAAACTTGCAATTACTGCACATATTGAACCAATACCAATACAAAAGCCTATATTGCTCTCAATCATTAAATTAATTTAAATTAAATTAAATTAAATTAAATTAAGCAAAATATAAATAAAATCAGTTGCAATATTTTCTTAAGGCTCTTTCAGTAACAAATTGAAAACATTTTTCCTTCTTCTTTTTAACAGGTAAACAGCAAAATGTTATTTTCCTTCAAAGCTCAATGGCAAGATAAATGCAAAAATGAAACAGCATGTTACAAAACAAATCAGTGTGCTGCTCTGATCCTCACCAATGTTTGTCTTTTATAATAAAATTAGAAGTTAATGCAAACTTGAAAAGTGCAAAACAGTTGCAAGTTTCATAGTGCCTTCTTAAGTTATATTCTTTCATAACGACACACTGTCTCCACACACAAGACACACAGGCTTTCCTTTTACTTCGGTGAACATTATTCTGCCTCCCACCTGTCTTGAAAACCCTGTTTTCACCGTCTACTTTTCTATTTGTCTATTTGGGGGAGAGGGAGATGAAAAATGACAGCAATGTTTAGTCCTCCACTGTGACTGTGATGCTGTTCATGAATGATGACACGGGATCGCACTCGCAGTGCATCTTGGGATTTGTAGTATTATGGTGCTGAGGGCACATAATAGTGCAAGCCGGTTTTAATAGTAATTAAAAATCATCCCGCGGGCAGACATAACTCATTCACGGGCCTTGATTCTGACATATGTGCTGTAAAGGATAACCTCCCTACAGGAAGTAGAACTCCCGAAACAGGAAGTCAAGTCTAACATTTTCCAATCTTCACAAAACTTGATATGTGAGTCAAAGGAACGTCCCTGAACACGTTTACGGACACACCTTTCACCAAACAGGAAGTCGGCCATTTTAAACAGGAAGTGCCATCTAACTTAGCACATGGACGCTGAAAATAGTCTAAGCTGAAAATTACTACTGCCGCAAGCGGTGAATGAACGGAAGATGAGCTAGACGTCTCGCACGGCGAGGTGGGCGCAGGGAGACCCGCGAGCCGTCAAGCTCGAACCCGTTGATTACCGCTTGCGGTACTAGTTATTATTATTATTCCTCTAAATGAATCGCCTTTTTGAGGCCTTTCCCATACACGAAAACTCACCAATTTTTGCGAGGGCATCAAACCTGGTGTAAATTTACGTCTGATAGTAGTTCGGGGACACTGCGTTCAAAATTGAAAGTGGGCGGGGCTTACGAAAATGAAAAACAGCTTTCATCAGGCCGATTTTTCTCGTGTTTCACGTACATGCACGAAAATTGGTACACGTGTTAAGCATGTCAGGACGGTCCAAAAAGTCCGTGCTAGCGCCGCTGTAAGTCCTACAGGAAGGCCGCCATCTTGGGTTGAACAGCCATTTTTGGCCTATTTTGGCCATTTTGCAGCAATGGTATGTGAACGAACTTGTCCTAGAGCTTACATGGGATCCTGTTCAAACTTGGTGAGGTCACTGTGGACAAGTTGGGGATCTAACGATGCTTATGGTTAGTTGAAATGTCGCATGGTGTACGAGAAAAGGGCCGGCAAAGTTGGCGAAAATTTGTAATTTCTCGCTACACGCAACGAAACTCTTATAACTTTGTGATGGAAGGTCCGATCGTAACCAAACTTGTGGCGATCGATGATGGGCCCTTGCTGAAGATGGCTATGCAAAAACTGTCAAGTTTGTAAACATCGCCTCCTGGTGGTGGCAGAAAATCTAAAAAAAAAAGTTACTTTTACAATTTCGGGAATAACTTTTACAGAGATTATCGTATCAAACTCAAAATTGGTAAAAATCACCCTAAACACAAGGTAGACTATGCGTGCTCAATATGATGGCGTAGAGTTACATGATGTTGCCATGGTAATGATGCAAAGTCGGATTTTTGCGACAAAAAAACAAACTGCTACAACTTCGCGAATCCTAGTCCAATCTGAACCAAACTTGCTAGGATTGATGATAGTCCGGCCCTGAAGACGTCTATATGATAATATTCACTTTCAAAAACAGCACCCCCTGGTGACGGAGACAATATGACCTCTGGTATTTGAATGAATAAATCCGAGAGTTCTTGTGCGATCACCTTTAAACTCGGTCAGGTCACTGTGAACCAGTTGAGGAACTTAAGTTATCAAAAGTTTTTT
Source organism: Solea senegalensis (assembly GCF_019176455.1). Classification (NCBI taxonomy): domain Eukaryota; kingdom Metazoa; phylum Chordata; class Actinopteri; order Pleuronectiformes; family Soleidae; genus Solea; species Solea senegalensis. Next base: position 16,498 of record NW_025321137.1, on the reverse strand, counting down.
AAAATGTCTCATGGTGTACGAGATAGGGGGCGCCAAAGTGGGTGTAAATTCCTATTTTTCACAACAAAAAGCGAAACTCTTATAACTTTGCGATGGAAGATCCAATCCCAACCAAACTTCCTATGTTTGATAATGGGTAGTTGCTGAAGGCCACTATATTGCCGAAAACAATACATTTTGAAAACAGCGCCTCCTGGTGGTGGTAGAAAATACTAAAAAAAAAAAACTGTTACAACTTTGCCAATCCTGGTCCAATCTGAACCAAACTTGCTAGGATTGTTGATAGTCTGGCCCTGAACAAACCTATGTGAAAATATTTCATGTCAAAATCAGCGCCCCCTGGTGAAAGTGGACGGGCCAAAAAACTGCTCCACCCCCTAAAAATTGTGGTCCTGAGGAGCACGTTTAATGTACATGCACAAAACTTGGTACACGTGTTCCTTAGGTCGGGCCGGTCAAAAAAGTCAGCGTAGCCTATGCTCTAAAACGAACAGGAAAGCCGCCATCTTGGATTGAAAGTAAATGCTTTGCTGATTTTAGCCATTTCGCACCAATGATATTTGAACAGATTTGTCCTAGAACTTTCATGGGATCACCTTCAAACTTGGTGAGGTCACTTTGGACAAGTTGAGGATCCAAAGGTATCAAAATCTTTTCAATAGGTATTATGGCGTAAGAGTAAGGGGCCGGCAAAGTTGGTGAAAATTTTAATGTTTCGCCACAGGCAACAAAACTCTTATAACTTTGCGATAGAAGGTCACATCCCAACCAAATTATCTAGGGTTGATGATGGACCATTGCTGAAGAAGTCTGTGAAAAAAACGTAAATTTTGAGCACAGTGCCTCCTTGTGGTAACAGAAAATCCAAAAAATAAACATTTCGGTAATAACTTTTACAGAGTTAATCGTATCAAACTCAAAAATTGGGAAAACATTCAAAACACATGGTCGATGATGCTAGCTTTATATGATAACAAATCGTTCAACGCTGTTGCCACAGCAACACTGAAAAGTCAGATATTTGTGACAAAAAACAAACTGCTACAACTTTACGAATCCGAGTCCGATCTGAACCAAACTTGCTCTGATTGATGATAATCTGGCCCTGAAGACGCCTATATGAAAATATTCACTTTCAAAAACAGTGCCCCCTGGTGACAGCAGACACTATGACACCTGATATTTGAATGAACTAATCCTAGAATTTTTATGCGATCACCTTGAAAGTTGGTGAGGTCACTGTGAACAAGTTGCCGAGCATAAGTTCCTGAAAGCTTTTTAAAATATCGCTCGGTGTACGAGATAGGGGGCGCCAAAGTTGGTGTTCATTCATATTTTTCACAACAAAAGGTGAAACTCTTACAACCCGTAAAACTTGTCCTCCTGAGGAGCACGTTGAATGTACATGCACGGAACTTGGTACTCACGCGTTCCTTAGGTCCAGACGGTCAAAAAAGTCAGCGTAGCCGAAGCTCTAAAACGAACAGGAAAGCCGCCATCTTGGATTGAAAGTACATTTTTTGCAGATTTTGGCCATTTCACACCAATGGTATGTGAACGCACTTGTCATAGAGCTTTCATGGGATCACCTTCAAACTTGCTGAGGTCACTGTGAACAAGTTGAGGATCCAAAGGTATCAAAATCTTTTCATCAAGTATCACGGCGAACAAGAAGAAGGGCGGCAAAGTTGGCGAAAATCACGATTCCTCGCAACACACAACAATCTCTCATAACTTTGCCATGGAAGGTCAGATATTAACCAAACAAGTGACAATCGATGATGGGCCCTTGCTAAAGATGTCTATGCAAAAACTGTAAATTTTGAAAACATCGCCTCCTGGTGGTGGCAAACGCTATGAAGTCTGGTATTTCGCAACACACAACAAACTCTTATAACTTTGCGATTGAAGGTCAGATCTTAACCAAACTTGTGATGATAGATGATGGGCTTTTGCTAAAGATGCCTAAGCAAAAACTGTAAATTTTGGAAACAGCGCCACCTGGTGGTAACAGAAAGTACAAGTTCACAATTTCCCTTATAACTTTAACAAATTTCCTTGTATCAAACTCAAAATTTGGGAAAACATTCAAAACACATGGTAGATGATGCGTGCCTAATATGATAACAAATTGTTCAACAGTGTTGCAATGACAACACTGCAAAGTCAGATATTTGCGACAAAAAACAAACTGCTACCACTTTGCGAATGCTATTCCAATCTGAACCAAACTTGCTAGGATTGATGATAGTCAATCCCTGAAGATGCCTGTATGAAAATATTCACTTTCAAAAACAGTGCCTTCTGTTGACGGCAGACAATATGACGTCTAGTATTTCGCTACAACAACAAACTCTTATAACTTTGCGATGGAAGGTCAGATCTTAACCAAACTCGTGACGATCGATGATGGGATCTTGCTGAAGATGCTTGTGCAAAAACTGTACATTTTGAAAACAGCGCCTTCTGGTGGTAACATAAAATACAAGTTCACAATTTCCCTTATAACTTTAACAAATTTCATTGTATCATACTCAAAATGAATGAAAACATGTAAAACACATGGTAGATGATGCTTGCTGAATATGATAACAAATCGTTCAACGGCGTTGACATAAGAACACTGCACAGGATCTACTCTACTGAGTGGTTCGTCAGTGCAGTAACCTTTGTTCGCCACATGATGGAGGCATTTGCCTACAAATCTATCAAATCTAACATTTACAGTTTCTCATGCTGCTCTAATTGGGATTGCTGTATTCACTTGAAACTTGATATGTGAGACCTCAAACCCGCCCGGAACATGTCTGTAAAGCAGTAATGCCAAAGTCAAATACACGGGGGGCCAAAATAAAAAAAACAAGTGGAGGGTTAAATTTTTATTAAAACTTGCAATTACTGCACATATTGAACCAATACCAATACCAATACCATAGCCTATATTGCACTTAATCATAAAATTAAATTAAATTAAATTAAATTAAATTAAATTAAATTAAATTAAATTAAATTAAATTAAATAGGAAAAAGAGGAAGTCTGCCATTTTAAACAGGAAGTGCCCTCTAACTTAACACATGGACGCTGAAAATAGTCCAAGCTGAAAATAACTACTACCGCAAGCAATGAATGAACGGAAGATGAGCTAGAGGACTCGCACGGCGAGGTGGGCGCAGGGAGACCCGCGAGCCGTCAAGCTCGAACCCGTTGATTACCGCTTGTTATTATTATTATTATTATTCCTAAAAGTAAATCGCATTTTTGAGGCCTTTCCCATACCCCAAAACTCACAGATTTTTGTGACCGCATCAATCGTGGTGTAAATTTACGTCTGAAAGTCGTTCGGGGAAAATGCGTGGAAAATTGGAAGTGGGAGGGGCTAAAAAGTCACGGAAAAACTTCTATTAGGTCAACTCATGTCGGGTTTAACGTAAGTGAACGAAACTTGGTACACACGTTCATTAGGTGGGGACGGTCAAAAAAGTCGATGACGACTTTCCCGTGAAACCTACAGGAAATCCGCCATCTTGGGTTGATTGGCGATTTTTCGGCGATTTTGGCGAATTCGCAGCAATGGTATTTGAACTAACTCCTCCTAGAGTTTTCGTGCGATCACCTTCAAACTTGGTGAGGTCCCTGTGGACCAGTTGAGGAGCTCACGGTATCAAAAGTTTTTTCAAATGTCGCATGGCGCGCGAGATAGGGGGCGACAAAGTCTGTGATGATTCTGATGTTTCGCATCAGAAAAACAAAACTCATATAACTTTGCGATGGAAGGTCCGATCCGAACCAAACTTGCTACCATTGATGATGGGCCATGGCTGAAGACTTCTATGAAAAAACGGTGAAGTTTGAAAACAGCGCCTCCTTGTGGTGAAAGAAAATACACCAAAAAAAAGTTTTTTTACGATTTCGGGAATAACTTTTACACTGATAATCGTACCGCACTCAAAATTGGTGACAACAGTCAAAACACATGGTAGATGATGCGTGATCAATATGACGACAAATCGTTTAACGGTGTTGCCATGGCAACGACGCAAAGCCGGATTTTTGGGACAAAAAATCAAACTGCTACAACTTCGCAAATCCTGGTCCAATCTGAACCAAACTTGCTAAGATTGATGACAGTCCGGCCCTAAAGACGTCTATATGAAAATATTCAATTTCGAAAACAGCGCCCCCTGGTGACAGCAGACAATATGACAGCTTGTATTTCAATTATCTCCTCCTAGAGCTTTTGTGCGATCACCTTCAAACTTGGTGAGATCCATGTGGACGAGTTGAGCATCAAAAGTTATCAAAAGCTTTTTAAAATATTGTATGGCGTACGAGATAGGGGGCGCCAAAATTGGAGATAATAATAATTTTTCACAACAGACAATGAAACTCTTATAACTTTGCGATGGAAGGTCTGATCCCAACCAAACTTGCTATAGTTGATGATGGTTAGTTGCTGAAGACGACTGTGTTGCTGAAACGGTACATTTTGAAAACAGCGCCTCCTGGTGGTGGTAGAAAATTCTAAAAAAACAAACTGTTACAACTTTGCCAATCCTGGTCCGATCTGAACCAAACTTGCAAGGATTGATGACAGTCCGGCCCTGAACACGTCTATATGAAAATATTCATTTTCAAATACAGCGCCCCCTGGTGACAGCAGACAGAATTACATTTATAGTTTTTGATGCTGCTCCAACAGGGATTGTTGTATCCACTTGAAACTTAGTATGTGGGACCCCAGACCCTTCCTCAACATGTCCGTAAAAGGTCACCTCCCTACAGGAAGTGGAACGCCCGAAACAGGAAGTAAAGTCTTACATTGTCCGATTGACACGAAACTAGATATGTGAGTTACGGGACCTTCCCTGAACATGTTTCCGGAGACGAACAGGAAGTCGGCCATTTTAAACAGGAAGTGCCCTCTAACTTTGCCGTACGTTGTCCGATTTGCACGAAACCTTATATGTGAGTTACGGGACCTTCCCTGAACATGTTTACGGAGACGCCGTTGACCGAACAGGAAGTCGGCCATTTTAAACAGGAAGTGCACTCTAACTTTGCAGTACATTGTCCGATTTGCACAAAACCTTATATGTGACACCAGGGACCTGTCCTGAGCATGTCTGTAAAAGGTCACCTCCCTAGAGGAAGTGGAACGCCCGAAACAGGAAGTAAAGTCTTACATTGTCCGATTGACACAAAACTAGATATGTGAGTTACGGGACCTTCCCTGAACATGTTTCCAGAGACGAACAGGAAGTTGGCCATTTTAAACAGGAAGTGCCCGCTAACTTTGCCGTACGTTGTCCAATTTGCACGAAACCTTATATGTCACACCAGGGACCTGTCCTGAGCATGTCTGCAAAAGATGACCTCCCAACAGGAAGTGGAATGCCTGAAACAGGAAGTAAACTCTAAGATTGTCCGATCTGCACAAAACTTGATATGTAAGACAAGGGAACTTCCCTGAACACGTTTACGGACGCACATTTGACCGAACAGGAAGTCGGCCATTTTAAACAGGAAGTGCCCTATAACTTTGCCATACGTTGCCGATCCCCCCCGAAATTTGGATCAACATGTGAGGGGACGCCGCTGAAAATAACTAGTACTGAAAATAACTAGTACCGCACTCGGTGAATGAACGGGTGAGAGCGCGAGGCGCTTGGGGAGCCGTGGCACACGGCGACTCGCGCGGGTCGGCTCGAACCCGTTCAGAACCACGCGCGGTACTAGTTATTTTTTATTATTATTACTGTCTTATCTTTGTCCTCTTCTCTTCACTAAAGACGAAGATTTAAAAGCTGTGGGTTAAAAGACTGTACAGAAATGAACAAAACGCACCGGCCGGGAGCTCCGGAGTTTAATTTGAATGTTGGACAATTCTAGTGAGCTTGGGAGATCAACTGAAGGGGTGATCTTCGCCACTAGGCGGGGCCCTTTCACTAGGAGAGGTTTTACCCCCCACCCACCAGCAGGGAAAAGGGGGATAAACGTTATTCCCCCAAATGCCTTGGAAGGCCAGGTTTCTTTCTTTAATATTTGTTTGTTTAACTTAGCTGTTGCTATCATATTGTTGATTTTGTTTTGTGACATGTGGGGGACAGAGCGATACACTGAGGGGAAGTATGGTGCAACATAGAGGTATCAAAATGGTGTCGTTAAATGTTAATGGTATGAACAATCCGATTAAAAGGGGAAAGTTGATGACAAAATTTAGAAAGGAAGAGTTACAGGTTATTTTTCTACAAGAAACTCATTTATCAAAACAGGAACATGAAAAACTGAAGAGATTTGGATACAATAACACATTCTACAGTTCATTTAAGCAAACTAATAGGAGAGGGGTGGCTACACTAATTAGAAACTCAGTGAAATTTGAAATAAACAAAGAAGTGTATGATAGTGAGGGGAGATACACGGTGGTAAAGGGGAAAATAAAAAGGTCAAATGGTAACGTTAATTAATGTGTATGCACCACCAGACAGTGAGAAGGCATTTTTTGTGACATTATTCGATATCATAGCTCTGGAAGTGGAGGGAATTCTTGTCTGCGGGGGGGACTTTAATGCGGTGCTAAATTACGACTTGGACACGACGAGCACAAGGAAAACTAGGACACATATCTCTAGATACATAAACTTACAACTGAAGGAACTGGGACTCACAGACATATGGCAAGACATGCATACACTGGATAGGGACTTCACACATTATTCACATCCGCATTCAAATTATTCAAGGATTGATTATTATTTTATGACAACAGGTGACAAACACAGAGTAGAAAGCTGTGAGATAGGGGTTACAGACTTGTCAGATCATAGTGCGATATACTTGACAGTGAATCTAATAAGTAGAAAGAGGAACACAGTCTGGAGGTTGAATGTTGGCATGTTGAATAATAAGGGATTAATAGAGGAAATAAAGAGAGATATAATCAGATATAGGGAGGAAAATGATAATGGGGAGGTGGACCCAAATATCCTGTGGGACGCAATGAAGGCAGTGATAAGAGGGAAACTAATAGCGCAAACAGCACTCCTCAAAAGAACCAGGCTGGACCTCTACACTAATTTAACTGGGCAACTAAAGGAACTAGAAAGGCAACATAAAAATACAAATGATCCGGAGTCACTTAAGAAAATCAAAGAGATAAGAGGGAAGATAGATAAAATTTTATCAACAGAGGTGGAGAAGAAAACTAGATTTATGAAGCAGACATATTATGAAGGTGGTTCCAAAGCAAATAGATTATTGGCCAGAAGGATTAGGGTGCAACAAGCATTAAACACTGTACGTAAGATCAGGAACCCCAAAACCAACAAGCTATTGAGAGAGCCAGAGGAAATAGAAGGGGCATTTGAGGACTACTACAGGACGTTGTATACACAACCAACCTCAACAGGGGAGGAGAGTATGAAGACTTTTCTAGAGGGGCTAGATTTGCCATCTATAGGAGAAGCACAGAATAGATTACTGAATTCATATATTACGGAGAAAGAGATGGGGGAGGCAATTCGTAGAACAAAGAATGGTAAATCGCCAGGTGGTGACAGGTTTCCACCCGAATTCTATAAGACGTTTAGACAGGAATTAAGTCCCTTACTGTTGGCATCACTTAGATACACAATGAAGGAGGGGAAAACACCCCCATCTTGGAAAGAAGCCATCATAACTATAATCCCTAAAGACGGAAAAGATAAGGAGCTGTGCAGTAGCTTTAGACCTATATCCATACTTAATGTTGACTATAAGATCTATACCTCAATAATCTCCAAAAGATTTGAGACATTTATGCCTGACATTATTGATGAAGACCAGACCGGCTTTATAGGAGGAAGACAGGCACAGGATAACATCAGGAAAACAATTCATATAGTGGATGCGATACAAATGAGTGGGGAGGTTGCGATCTTAGTGAGCATGGACGCCGAAAAGGCATTTGATAGTGTGGGATGGACCTTTTTATATAATGTCTTCGAGAAATTTGGTTTTAATGAAAACTCTATTAAATGTATAAAGTCATTGTACCACGAACCAACAGCAAGAGTGAAGATCAACGGGAGTCTGACCAATCAGATTATGTTAGAGAGGTCAACTAGGCAGGGATGTTGTCTATCACCGACACTCTTTGATATTTTCATTGAACCGTTGGCCCAAGCAATTAGGCAGAATCAGGACATCAAGGGAGTGCAGATAGGAGGTTCAGAATACAAGTTGGGCTTATTTGCCGATGATGTAATAGCATATATAGGACAACCAGACACAAGTTTCCCAATACTAATGGACTTATTGGAAGAATATGGCCACTACTCGGGGTATAAACTTAACGTGACAAAGACACAGATATTGGCTTTAAATTACACTGCATCAAAAGAGATCAAAGACAAATACGACCTTAGATGGGACTTGGACAAGATTAAATACTTAGGGGTGAATATCACAAGGGAGCTAGACAAAATGTATAATGCAAATTATATTCAGATTAATCAGAACATTAAGAGGGACTTGGGGAGGTGGTCAACACAGACACTGGATTTCAGCTCGAGGATCGAAATAGTTAAAATGAACATATTGCCAAGGCTATTATACTATATCAGTCGTTACCCATACCTGTGCCACAAAACCAATTTATGGAGTGGGACAAATGGATGTCAAGGTTCATCTGGGGGGGGAAGAGACCAAGGGTCAAACTTGTGACACTACATCTACCCAAAGAGAGAGGAGGAATGGCTGTACCGAGTTTTAAAGATTATTATTATGCAGCGCAGATCAGAGCCGTGGCGTGTTGGTGTAATATGGACTATATAGCCAAGTGGAAGGACATAGAAGTGAAGGGGGCGAATCACCAAATTCAACACCTAGTAGGAGATAAAGAATTATTTAGGACACAACAGAGTTTAATTGATCCAATCACTAAATTCACTTTAAATACATGGAACACAGTAGTAAAGAGATACAAATTAGAGAAAGAGACAAAAGTCTTAAGATGGTTAATATATGATAACAAATTTTTGCCAGGGAGGGAAGATAAAGGCTTTGAGAGATGGACACTAGGGGGTATCACAGCAATATGCAAGATGGTGGAAAAGGGGGAAATGCAGAGTTTTCAATATCTGAAAGACAAATTTAGTTTGGAAAGAGGTGATTACTTTAGATACTTACAAGTGAGGGATTACTTTATAAGGAAAATAAAAATAGAAAAGGCTACTGAGCAAAACGGGATAATTAAGGTAATGGCGGATGCATATAATGGGAAGAAGGGTAGAGTGATTTCAACCCTCTATCAAGCTATGTTGAAGAGTAGAGGGAATTCAACAATGTACATCAAAGAAAAGTGGGAACGGGAACTTGGAATTGAGTTGACTGAGGAAGAATGGTACAACGTTTTCAGGGTACAGCATTCAACTACTGGATCAAGGGTCTGGAGGGAGTTCGGGTGGAAAAATATTATTAGATACTTCATGACCCGGGCCACACGGTGATGTAGTGGTTAGCACTCTCGCCTTGCAGCGAGAAAACCCGGGTTCGAGCCCGGGTTGGAACAAGGGCCTTTCTGCATGGAGTTTGCATGTTCTCCCCGTGTGTGCGTGGGTTCTCTCCGGGTTCTCCGGCTTCCTCCCACAGTCCAAAAACATGCAATGTGGGGATTAGGTGAATTGGACACACTAAATTGACCATAGAAATGAGTGTGAGAGTGAATGGTTGTTTGTCTCTAGCTGTGTGTGGCCCTGCGATGGACTGGCGAACTGTCCAGGGTGTACCCCGCCTATCGCCCGATGATGACTGACTAACTGACTTCATGACCCCAAAGACGAAAGGAAGGTTCACCCCGGAACAGAATATGTGTTGGAGACAATGTGGCCAGATGGATGCAGATCACGCACACATATTTTGGAAGTGTAGTAAGATAACAGAGTACTGGGAAGACGTAGGGGAAACTTTAAGGGCGATACTGGGTTATGGGATACCTGTGATTTGCTCTGTGTTATATATGGGGTACCTTACACAGGGAAATGTACGGGATGGGGATGGTTATCTGATCAAGGCACTATTGGCAGCCAGCAAGAAAACCATAACTAGGGCTTGGTACAAAGCAGAACCGCCTACAAAAGAAATATGGCTGGGGGTAGTAGAAGAAATATTTGAAATGGAAAGACTCACACACATATTGAGACTTCAGGAAGGGAAATTTGAGTCAAGATGGGAAAAGTGGGTTGAGTATAGGGGAAAGCTGAGAGACACAACAAATTGGGAAGGTTAAAATCAGACTAAGATGTTGCACTACAATTAAAGAAGGAAACACGCATGTCACCTTGTTGATACTTACAATGGTTTGATTTATATTTTTATTTTTTTATTTTTTTATTTTCTTTATTGCATAAGTGTTCTTTTATATAACATGATTGTAAATGCTCTAATTTGTATGCAAAATTTTCAATAAAAATTTGAGTGAAAAAACATGTAGTTCTGTACCATCAGTGTTTGATTTTGCAATGATTTCACTGTTGGGATGTGTTTTTCTATTCGGTCTGTTTGTGTGCGCATTCAGCTGGGATACGTCTGTTTTCGTTTTTTTTTCATTTTTCTACTGTCCCATAACATAAACCTCACAAATGAAGCTAACATCTCAAAACATTTATTTTTGTACCCTCAGTGTCTCATTTTGCCATGATTTCACTGTTGGGATGTGTTTTTCTATTAGTGTCTGTTTGTGTGCGAAATACTCTGAGATAAGGCTGTTTTCGGATCTTTACCGGTTGCTTAACAAGTTGACCTTTCCCAATGGCAGCATTCAGTGTTTTTTTTTTTCCTGGAGCCTTTAACTCCTCATGTTGACAAAGTAATTCAATAATATATGAAGAATATTATCAAACCTCTAATAATGACCACCATAGGCATGAATGATTGTAAAATTGATTACAGTCAAAATAATTTATGATGACATACAGCATCATATTTTCATGGGGGTTAATTCAATTATTTACCAATAAGAGTGACAGCTAACCAAATTGAAGCATCAGTAGTTCTAATCTCTACTGGCTCTTACCCTGGTCTGGCAGAGCTTCAGAGAATAAATAGTAAAATATTCCTGGATACTGGACAGCTTAATCCCTTCTCTGCATGGTCCTCTGATATTTTCAAGCCTCAACTTGCCAGCTCCATGTTTATTTTTATTATATCAGAAAGTATGAGTGTGTGGATGAGCTAACTCATGCTTTTGAAGCATGATGATGGTCGCCACAGCGGTCATCTTCCAGATAGAGATTAGATAGAAAATAAAAACTCTAAATTTAAGGAACAGGTCACATAGTGTACCCTGAGACATTATTGCTCTGGACCATAATCATGAATTGGATTGATAATCTCAAGAGATTACCGGCATTTTGTGAAAAGTCCCAGTACAAAAATAAAAGTTCTGTGTACTGGAAAGTACCGGGCCACTTCAAGCACTAGTTAATAATTGTACTGTAATGACAGTGATTGTATTTTCTGTACACTTAATGTCTCTTATGCTATCTTATTGTTCAACAAACAAGTGCACAATATAATTCACTTAGAATTCTAAACAATTTCTGCAATTATTATCAAAGTATTGATCAGTAATACAGTGAAAATTAGAGGAAAAATTAATATTTGCTTTACAAGTCAATTTAAGGTGTGCGCCCCTAAATGTTTTGCTTGCTCTCCTAAAATGTTCAGTTACAAGTGTGCTCCTTGTAAAACGTTAGTCTGATGCCCTGCAAACATTGTTCTAAAGGGTTTATGGTCTTAGTTCCTCTTCAATAGACAATGTAAAACAATGTAAAAAAAACCTTCTCCACTAACTATGGTTGTTTCCATCTCTTCTCTTCTATTGTTTGTATTGTATTTGTATTGTATTTGTATTGTATTTGTATTGTATTTGTATTGTATTGTATTGTATTTGTATTGTATTTGTATTGTATTTGTATTGTATTTGTATTTGTATTTTATGTATTTAGGTGGTCTTATAAATGAAAGGATACATACTGTGAAGCAGCACTGTAATAAGCGACGGCCAGTTGATGAATCCATTAAAATATTCCATAACATGTCATTTAGCAGACACTTTTATCCAAAGCGACTAACAATGGAATTGAGTACAATCAGCCAGGGGCGGAGTCAAACTTGCCACCATTACGACCATGCTGTCTTTCGCACACAGGGTACCGGTCTTAACCACTGAGCCACTCTACCCCCGCATATATGAAATATGTCTTATTAACTTGTGATAGGATGTGGAATTTGAGACACAGCCTCATGACAGAATGAGCCGGTTAATGTCTTTTTATTTATTATTTCCCTTTTCATTGCTTAAGCAGGAATGCTGTTGTGACCTATGGCCTTTGTGGACCAAGTGAGGGTGGACTATGGAGGATAATTTTATCTCTCACCGTATGTGCAAGAAAAACTGTCAGGATACACAGAGACAGCATTAACAAGGGTATTTAAAAGTGTTTCTAAACATTATTTCTCTCAACACCATATGTGATGTGTGTGTGGGTATGTATTTTTCAGTACAGTGGAGTGTCTGGGTGGTTGTGTATATAGCTCCTGTGTGTCTATATCGATACATGTTACTAGATTATATCAGACAGTGGTCATGAAATTATTTGCATTTCTTTTATATAGAGTTATATAGCATGTGAAAAGTAAAAGATAATCTTGGAATAACATTAATATTTCCTAAAATGTGTTCTATTGACTGGGCTTGAAACCTAAAAGCAACAGAAAACTTTTTTTTATTCCCTTCTGCTCTGCATTTTTACAGAACCACAGGAAGTGAACAACACTTCCACTGAAGGCCGCCTTGGTTCACCTGGTGGACCAAGAGCTTCTTGATATGGAGGACACCACAGTTCGATACTGTGTGTCAAACCTGAGCTGCCAGCATCGGAATCCAACGGTTTGTTGATGCTTGGAATTCTCACACAGTTTCAGGTATCTGATCCATTTGAGCAGTTGTATCCCCAACACTAAAATGAATTTCACTTAGCAGGGAGCCTGCTGTGAGGGTTACTTCCCCCTTGGCAACACCTCAGGTCCACTTCCTCAGGTCCCACTGAGCATTTTCAAATTCAAAATGTGTAAAGAAAATCATTTCAGTGTAATCAAATCAGTGCATCTGAAAAGTATTCAGATGCACTGGCTTTCATGTAATAACCCTAACCCTAACCCTCATTTATTACACACTTTGTTGTGTTAGAGACTTGATTTAAATAAATAGCATAGCATTAATCGGATTTGACATAATTTAGGCAGCTGACAAAACAATACTGTGAAATTACAGTTGCCTGATAGCCAAAAAAATGATTACCCTGTTATTTGTTGCAAAAAGTGAAGTTTGACCCCATATTCCTCCATAACATATACAGTAAAAGTATTTCATACTACTAGTATATGAAGTATGCCCCCCATTAATTTTTCTTGCTTATATCATTTCAAAGGCCTTGTGTCATCTGTAAAAAAAACAACAAAAAAACAGCAAAAACTCAAGTAACAATACCGTTTCTCGCCAGTAGGTGTCAGCGTGAGGACGATGAATGAGTGACTGCCACTTGAAGTTCACAGTAAAGACAGTGCCACACAGATTATGGATGGTTATTCATGAACGTCTTCTCTACTATATTCACAGATTCACAGTGTTTCTTGCACAATAAAATCACTGGCACCAAGAAGAACATTGTTATCATTGTGCAAGTGTAAAAAAAAAAAGAAGGGAAATTTGACCCAGGATTACTCAATAAGTATACAGTAAAAGTACTCAATACTACTAATATATGAATTAATTTTATACTTAAAACGGATGATTACACAAGCCATACTATACATCTACCTTATGCTTGATTTGATGTAATTATTTTACATGTAATCACTATAATGTGATAACCTTGGGGTTTGTTTTGATATATAATTAATATATAATCAGTACATTGTGACTGATGGTTGATGAGGTCGAGGTCTTCAGCGTCTGAGGCTGTGTCTTTGACAGTCAGGATGAATTGAGCCCCAAACAAAGTGAAACATTGTGTTTACCTGTAATTGCACCTGTGTAAACAAAACCAGACTTTTGTTTGGGTTCACGTAGAGGGCAAGTCTTTGAAGTCCCTCAAGATGCCTTTTTGTATTTTTTACTCAAAGGAGTGAATGTGTGTATGAGCCTCTTTGTAGGTGTAGGTGCCTGTGTATCATGTCGATTTGAACTTGATGTGAGAACAAGAAGTGTCTGGAGTTGCACATACATACACACACACACACACACACATTCATTCCTAAACCCACATTCACACCATACTATGATATCCCTAAAATACTCCCAAATCATTTTAGCTTCAGATATTTATTGTTATATGATAATAAAAAATATTGATATTCCCTGACAGTGGTAGATTTATATTACATAAAAATTAACTTCACCTACACTGAATTTCAAGCAATTTACAGCAACACAGCCAAAGATATACACAAAAAAAAAATCCAAAAGCACGAAGAATGCAGAGGGTTAAAAAAGATTTGTTCACAGAATCTTTCTGCATGACTGGAGTGCAGACTCCCTGTAACACAGTCAATGAACTGAAATATGCCACTCGACTCTTCCAGTGCGGACACTCTGCCAATCAGTTGCCGACAGTCTGTCGACGTCACATGTAGTATGACGTATTAGTATGTTGTTCCTCCTCGATCTCCCTTCGAGGTCAGTCATCTTTTTTCGCATCTGTCGTGGGCTTGGGCTTCAGCAAGATTCCCCTTCTGTATCTGTAGTTCATTTATATTATCTGTTAGTTTACGCTCAATCTCTTGTTGTAGAATGATCATTTCTTTTCTTTAATTTCCTTTTTCAGTTCGTCTTTTAGTGTGGTTAGTTTGTGTCATAGCTCTTTAAGGTCTTTAATGTCTTACCGTAGCTAGCCCAACTCGCAGTGTCTCGTTGTGTTCTTGTCCTGTTGTGTCATTATTTTGCCTGAAAAGTTCATTCATGAGGCTAATATTTGACAGATTATACCTCACCCAGTTATTTGTACTGTGGAATACAACCCATGAAATGCTCATTTCCACATGTTAAAAAGTGATTATGATGACTCTGAAAAGTGCAATCGATAAGTCTGTCCAAATGATGAATTTATTCCACCCTTCCCAATTATGAGCTCCCTGATTTATCTCCTCCTGACTGGATTGACGACTATGACAAAGAAAAATCTGAATCTGACTCTGAATCCCATTTGACCTGAACCACAATCGGTCCTTAAACTGTTAATATGGTTGACACTTTTTGACTGTAGCTTAGCTCTTTTTGTTAGGTGTTGGGTAGCTTCAGAACAACACTTGGGCACATATTGGTCAGAGCATATAACAACAATCTTATCAAGTAAAGTCTTTTCCTCGCCTTCGTATTTGACCACAACACCCAGGCACATGGTCCCATTTAATGTTAAACTTGGTGCGCATACAACCAATAACTCGTTCCATGTGGATCCTGGAGTGAGCTAGTTTGCTGGTCTGTTCTACATCTTTTGCATCCAGTTGGCTGCGGCCCCTGGTGAATGCAGGGATTTTCAGTGTGGCACCCTGCTGTCCACCTGTGTTGTCCATTGGAGCAGCATCCTCCTGACATGTCTGTGCCTCTTAATCTGACGACCCTGTTTCCATCTCAGCTACAGATGAAGTGTTGTCTGATGGTGATAAGAATAAGAAATATTGTTGTTATACAATATCATTGTATAACAAAAATAAATCACAAGGTGCTGTAAAATTTATCATACATATTGATACACATCTTATCCATTAATTCAGGAATAACAAAGTACCAAAACATTTACCTGAAGGAGCTGTAATTTCTGTGTAAGTCAAGTCTGTCGCATGTGTGAAGTGATTTCCAGAAGCCCGCATTTTTCAAAAAAAAAAGAGAGCAAGAGTGGTTATTTATTTTTCCATCACTTAAGTTTCTCAGATTTCTGCTCTCTGAAATATCCAAACATCCAGTTCTGGTCTTGTATTACAATATGTCTCATTCAGTGTGAACACGAACCGTAGGATGTAAGGCGGGGTGCACCCTGGACAGGTCACTGTGACTTCTTAATGCACCGTGAATGCGTGTCGCGTTTCTTACTTTATCTGCCATGATTCAAACAATAACACCTTGAATGTTGATGTAAAAGCCCTGAAAAGGGGAGTAATGAGTGAAGAATACACGGACACACACTTTCCTCAGATCACGGATGTTAATGACCGAGAGAAAGGAGTGAAGTGCAGCGTAAGGTAGTTCAACAGTGCTACGCTTCCCCTACTGTTGCCCTCAGGTTATCACAACAAAGCATAAGAAAATACAAAAATACTGATATTAAAATGGCATTTTGAACAAATTATTAAATAAAATAACAGCTGGTTATACAGAGACAATTCAGTCCGTCACATTGACAAGTTTTGTTTATTCTATTCTCATATCATAAGTGCCTTCTGACAATGACGCTCTCA